>NW_006921718.1:3605634-3608910 GCF_000298275.1 Orycteropus afer afer | reverse complement strand
GGGAGCTCTGGTAGCATAGTGCCTAAGGCACTTGACTGCTAACCAGAAGGCTGGCGGTTCAAACCCACCAGCCACTCCTCGGAAGGAAGGTTAGGCAATCTACTTCCATAGTGATACTGCCTCGGCAACCCAAGGAGGGGTCGCTATGAGTCGGGTCCGACTCGACAGCACATAACAACAACAACAGGAGAGACCCATTGCTGCATTTAGATAATCACTTACAAGCTTTTAAGATCCCAGTTGCTACTCACCAAAATAGGATGTGAAAAAATGTTTTTGTGTAGTATGTTATCAAGATAGCATTGTTTTTAATAGTAAAATAATGGAAACTACTTAAATCAACAGACAAATGATTACATATGACAATGTTATCCATTTTGTGGAATAACAGGAGGCAGATAAAAGGAATAAGGTAGGGTTATAGACACTGATTTGAAAATATCTCTAAGACATATCAGGAGCTCTAAAAGTGTAGTGCCGAAGGCATTTGACTGCTAACCAGAAGGCTGGCGGTTCAAACCTACCAGCCACTCCTCAGAAGGAAGGTTGGCCAACCTACTTCCATAGTGACACTGCCTCGGTAACCCAAGGAGGGGTTGCAATGAGTCAGATCTGACTCCAAAGTAGTGAATTTTGTTTTTGGTTTGTTTAAGACATATTATTAGTGACACAAAAAAAACCCTAAGTTGTAGAATAATACTGTAAAACAGCAATACTCTAACTGGTCTCTCCGCTTCAGCCCTTACCTCCCTGCGATCTGTTCTCAAAACAACAGACCAATAATTCTGTTTAAACGTAAACCTGACTGTGTTGCTCTTGTGCTCAAAATCCTTCAAGGACTCCTCATTAAAGTCCTTATTAACCAGGCTACATATGACATGAAAAGAGCCCTAGTGGCACAGTGGTTAAGTGCTCAGCTGCTAATTGAAAGGTTAAAACTGTTCAAACCCACCAGCTTCTCCATAGGAGAAAGATGTGGCAGTCTGCTTTAGTTAAAGATTTCAGCCTTGGAAGCCCTATGGGGCAGTCTACTTCTCCTATAAGGCTGGTATGAGTTGGAATTGATGGCAACAGGTTTGGGCTTTTGTGTGTTTGTTTCCTTTACATGACATGATCTGCACTGTCACCACTCATTTCCTATTGTCCTCTCCTTTATTCACTGGGCTCCAGCCACACTGTCCTGATTGCTGTCTTTGAGATGTTGTGTGTCAGGTCCTTGTGTCTGCTCTTCCCTCTGCCTGGAATGGCCTTCTCCCAGCTACTCATACAGGTAGCACCTTCACTTCATTTAGGTTTTTAACTCAAAAGATACCATCTCAGCAAGGCCCTCCCTGTCCACCTTATCTAAAATAACCCCCTCCCTCGTATTTCATATTCCCTTTTCCTTATTCATTGTTCCTTTCAGCACTTAATATACTTCATATTTTACTTATTTATCTTGTTAGTTGTTGGGCTTCTCCACTAGAATTTAAGTACTATGAAAACAGGGATGTTGATCTATTTTGTACTGCTTCAGAAACCCAAAGGGGGCCACTATGAGTCAGAATCAATTTGATGGCAGTGAGGTTTTTTTTTTTGTTTGTTTGCTTGTTTTGGTTTTGTACTATCTACTATTGTACACTACATATCTAGTGTTGATTGTGGAACCAAATAATCTTTGATAACTTCAATCTTTCTCCATTTATTGTGATGGTGTTTATTGGTCCAGTTGTGAGGATTTTTGTTTTATGTTGAGGTGTAATCCATACTGCAGACTGTAGTCTTTAATCCTCATCAGTAAGTGCTTGAAGTCTTCTTCACTTTCAGCAAGCAAAGTTGTGTTATCTGCATATCACAGGTTGTTAATGAGTCTACCTCCAATCCTGATGTTGTTTTCTTCTTCATATAGTCCAGCTTCTTGGATTATTTGCTCAGCATACAGATTGAACATGGTGAAAGGATACAACCCTAAAAAAACACCTTTCCTGATTTTTAACCATGCAGTATCCCTTGTTCTGTTTGAATGACAGCCTCTTGGTCTATGTACAGGTTCCTCATGAGCACAATTAAGTGTTCTGGAATTCCCATTCTTCTCAATGCTATCCATAATTTATTGTGATCCACACAATAAAATGCCCTTGCATAGTCAATAAAACACAAGTAAACATCTTTTTGGTATTCTTTGCTTTCAGCCAAGATTCATCTGACATCAGCAGTGATGACCCTTGTTCCACATCCTCTTCTGAATCCAGCTTGCATTTCTGGAAGTTCTCCGTCAATACAATGTTGCAACCATTTTCGAATTATCTTCAGCAAGATTTTACTTGGATGTGATATTGATGATACTGTTCAATAATTTCCACATTCTGTGGGATCACCTTTCTTTAGAATGGGTACAAATATGGATCTCTTCCAGTCAGCTGGCCAGGTAGCTATCTTCCAAATTTCTTGGCATAGATAAGGAAGTGCCTCCAGTGCGGCACCTATTTGTTGAAACATCTCAGTGGGTATTCCGTCAATTCCTGGAGCCTTGTTTGTGGCCAATCCCTTCAGGGTAGCTTCACTTCTTCCTTCAATACCATCGGTTCTGGATCATATGCCACCTCCTGAAATGGATGAAGATTGACCAGTTCTTTTTGGTACAGTGACTCTGTGTTGTCCTTTCATCTTGTTTTGATGTTTCCTGCATTGTTCAATATCTTGCCTATTTAATCTTTCAATATTGCAACTCAAGGCTTAAATTTATTCTTTATTTCTTTCAGCTTGAGAAATGCTGAGCATGTTCTTCCCTTTTGGTTTTCTAACTCCAGGTCTTTGCACATTTCATTATAATAATTGACTTTGTCTTCTTGAGCTGCTCTTTGGAACAGAAGCAGCAGTCGAGAAATCAGATGACATACTGCACTGGGCAAATGTGCTGCAAAAGACCTCTTTAAAGTGTTGAGAAGCAAAAATGTCTCTTTGAAGACTGAGGTATGCCTAACCCAGGCCATGGTGTTTTCAATTGACTCATGTGTATGCGCAAGCTGGATAATGAACAAGGAGGACTGAAGAAGAGTTGATGCTTTTGAGTTGTGGTGTTGGTGAAGAATACTGAAAGTACCACGGACTTCCAGAAGAACTAACAAATCTGTCTTGAAAGTGCAGCTGGAATGCTCCTTGGAAGTGAGAATGGCCAGACTTCCTCTCACCTACTTTGGTCATATTATCAGAAGGGACCATTCCCTGGAGAAGGATATCATGCTTGGTAAACTGGAGGGTCAGCGATAAAGGGGAAGGCCCTCAATGAGATGGGCT
>NW_006921718.1:3595095-3604674 GCF_000298275.1 Orycteropus afer afer | reverse complement strand
AGAAATGATACAAAATCTACAGACACAAATCCAGAAGATTAAAACTAAATTTTCAGAAATAGATAAGGCATTGAATGGGCCAAGGAGCAGAACTGAATCAATGGAAGACAGAATTAATGAGATTGAAGGCAAATACCTGAACACTTCTTTGGAAAGGGATAAATCAGAAAAAAGATCAAAACAAAATGAAGAAAAGCCTAAGGTTCATGTGGGATACCATCAAAAGGAATATCCTATGTGTAATCAGAATTCCAGAACAGGAAGAGACCAATGAAACCACAGAGAAAATTGTTGAAGATTTATTGGAAGAGAATTTTCCTGGTATGATGAAAGATGAGAATATATCCATTCAGGAAGTCCAGTGAACCCCAAACATGATAGACCCCAAAAGAAAATCACTCAGACATATCATCATCCAACTTACCAAAACTAAAGACAAAGAAAGAATCATGAGAGCAGCACATGAAAAACAATTACCTACAAGGGGCAACCAATAAGACTAAGCTCAGATTTCTCAGCAGAAACCATGCAGGCAAGAAGACAATGGGATGGTATATATAAAACCATGAAAGAGAAAAATTTCTAACCAAGAATTATGTACCCAGCAAAACTGTCCATCAAATATGATGGTGAAATCAGTACATTTCCAGATAAGCAGAAATTAAGGGAATTTGTTAAAACCAGACCAACCTTACAAGAGATGCTAAAAGGAGCCCTTTGGACAGAAAAACAACAGCCAACAACAACTGACTATTAACACACATGATGATATAACCCAGAAACCAACCCAGCTATGGAAGTATCTAAAGTAAATAAGTGCCCTAAGCCTTCTGATAAAGAAGTGATTAATTTCTATTAGAATAAAAAAGGGAAATTTTCATGGAGCATTGGAGCTGAGTGTTGAAGAATGAGTAGATAAGGAAGAGAGGAAAAGGAATAAAGATATACAGTCAATAATGGTATCGCACATTTGAGAAAAAGCCAGTAATCTGATGGTGCTAAGCTTTATGTAAGTGGGAGAATTAAATAAGAAAGGAAGTCAAATGTAAGCTGAGGTCAGATAATGTGAGTTCTGAAAGTCCACAGAGTGTGGGAAATTGGGGAGCTACTGAAATTTGTTCAGTTGTTGTTAATTGCTGGTGACCTGATGTGTAGAGCAAAATTGCTCTGTAGGGTTGTCAAGGCTGTGACCTTTCAGAAGCAGATCGCCTGGCCTGTCTTTTGAGGTATCTCTGGGTGGGTTTAAACCACTGACCTTTCAGCTAGCAGTCCAGCCACCCAGGGATAAAAACAGAGCAACAAATAAAATAAAGGTAACTGACTTTCCTGTACACAAACCCTTGTTCATATCGCTAATTCTTGCCTTAGAATAATTTATCAAAAACTGAATTACTCTTTCTTTCAAAATTGTTTTTATATGCAGTATGGTGGTTATGTTTTTGTGTCAACTTGGCTAGGCATGGATGAGCGGCTGGGCAGCTGGATGTAGTTATTCTCCATAGTGAGACTGGCAATTAATTCCATGGTAAAATCTACTGGAGCAGCTGAGTAGCTGCTTTAGGGATGTGGTCTGCTTCCAGTATATAAGTGGCAGCTTTGAGGAAGGTCTCCAGGTTTTTGGCACACTTGCACCCTGCATGCAGCTGAGTCTTCTTCATTCAGTAGCCTGCCATGTTCTGTCAATCTTGGGACTTTCCTGATCTTGGGACTTTCAATGGACTTCAATTAATGGCCTGCCATGTGGTTTGGTAACATCGGGACTGTGCTGTTTTACTTGTTGACCCTGAGTTTGCCAGCCTCAGCAGCCAGTAGCTGCCTGAGTGAAGAGATGCCTCTAGCTTCTGTGGGCTGGGAGCAAGAGGCAGAGCTGAAGCCCAAGTTCGAGGGGCTTTCACTTAGCCCCTAGAAGCTGGCCCTTTGAACTCGGACTCCTAGCCTCCAAAATTGTAAGAGAATAAACTCCTGTTTGTTCAAGCTATCTCATTCGTGGTATATTCCTGTCAGAGTGGAACTAGGTAACAAAAACAGGCCCCTAGCTACCCTTCGGGTACAGAATTAAACTCACTCCTGTGACTTCCAGCCAAACAATAGGCAGGCATATGGGGTGAACATTTATATCAGGTAGATACACTACTTGGAGCCATCAATCATGGGAGAACAGACGGGTAGTGTTTGCACAGGGAGACTGCTCAGAGGATGGGAGTGTATGGGTGGGAAGGACACAGGGAAGAGTTGGAAGAGAGCTGTTACACTGTGGGGAATTGCAGTCAATTCATAAGACAAAAGGTGTATGAACTGCTGTATGGAAAATGATTTTGCTCTGTCAACTTCCACCCAAATCACAATAAATTAAAAAAAAAATCTAAATGCTTTATCAAACTCGGTATATAAGGCCCTGGAAGATCTGGCTTCTTCCTCCACCAGACACTTTTCTCCTCATTTGCTCTGCACCTGCACTGGCCTTCCTTTGGTTTCTGAACTCATGCAGCCCTTTCCTACCACAGTCTTTGTGCATGCCATCATCCTTGCCCATTTGTCACATGGGACTCCTTCTCACACTTTGGTTCTCACTTTAAATATCTCTTCAGAGATATGATCTCTGACCATCTTTTTTTTTTTTTTATGTTTTTATTTTTATGCTTATTCTCTCATAGCATTTATTCTAATTTATAATTATTGTTCATTATCTGTTTTTCCTACCAGACTGTAGGAAACAAGGATAATCATATATGCCTTTTTATCACCGTATTCCACACAATTATATAGCACTTGGTACTTAGCACAGGCCCGATAAATATATGAATGAATGTCAGGATTTAAAGAACAAAGAGAGAAACACTGTATTAACCAATCCATCAGCTACAGCATCTATTATTCCTACTAGTACAGTGGCTATCTCAGCACAATGCATAAGAGGGTACTAAATACTGCCAATTAGATGATTCACTCTATTATATATTCACTCTTCCAGTGGTGAACATGTGCTGTCCTAGCACTTATAGTGTCACAGACCTGAGGGTTAGGGAAGCAGTTCATCTTCCTCACCCTACCAGACGGCAAATCAACAAAACTAGCTCTACAAAGCTGAATTGGAAGCAGGACACAATTCTTTCAGCCATGTTTTCATTTGAAGTACGTGACTTTACCTTTCTTCTGTTCTCTCATGGACCTCATCCACAATGATATGAGTAATCCCTTGAAGAACTGTGTCTCCTTCTAGCCTTCTCAGCAGCACTCCTGTAGTGCAGTATAACAGTCTGGTGGCTGAGGACTTACATGTAAAAGGCAAAATAATGCATTCATGAAGTTTTTGAAAAAAGGAAACACTTTACTGGCAAGCTACTTTGAATAGACAGAATTAAAGAATACTGAAAACAACAACAGTTCCATTTAATATGAAACCATACTAACCACTCTTGCTTTCATAACAATGAAAGTTTCTCTATTTCATACTAGAATTTTAAGTTTCAGACTCTCATAAAATGAATTAAAAATTATAATACATATAAACAATACTGAGTAATGAGATCAATTCTGAATTTGTTTGCTTTATTTAGTTAAACGGATTAAGACTCATGTTTCAAGAACAAGACAGCACCTACCTATTAGACCACTCTACTAATAAAAAATAAAAGGCCTTTATAATGAAAATTAAGAATAACCAAATAAGAGCTCTTAAATCAAAATATTTCTAAAAGGACTTTAGCCCTAGTAAAGGTAGCCATTGATTTAAAATGACCTGAAAGCACATGCCCTAAGTTTTTCATGCATCTCCAGACTCTAAGAACTCTTATACAGGCATATCTTGTTTCATTGCATTTTGCAGCTAAGGTGATTTTCACAAATTGAGGGTTTGTGACAACTGTGATTTGAGCAAGTCTACTGGCACCATTTTTCCAACATCATGTGCTTACTTTGTGTCTCTGTGTCACATTTTGGAATTCTCACAATATTTCAAACTTTTTCATAATGGTTTTGCACGCTTAATAGACTACAATACAGTACATGTATTGGGAAACCAAAATATTTGTGTAACTCTCTTTATTGCAATATTTGCTTTATTGCAGTGTTCTGGAACCAAACTTGCAATATTTCCAAGTTATGCCTGTAGTTGGAAATTGTAAATTTCTGTTATGTGAAAATAAGCAGAGCATACAAACCTTGACGCTTTCCAACCGTATCTGGTATCCCACAGTCAGACCCACCCTCTCTGCTCTTTCTTTAGCAACACGTTCAGCAACAGAGATTGCAGAGATTCGTCGGGGTTGGGTACAGATGATGTTAGCTACCTTATCAGGTGGCCCGTTCAAAGAATCATCCAGAATAAATTGTGGAATCTGTGTAGTTTTTCCACATCTGTATGTCAAAACAAAAATGTCCTAAAATAAGTTTTTAAGGGCTACAGAAGGGACTGATCATATATAACGAAAAGTGATAAAAGTTATAGCTGCTCCGCTTCACCTATCTTCTAAACTACCATACTCCTTGCCATTGAGTTGATTCCAACTCAGCAACTCTATAGGAAAGACTTCCAAGCCTGTAAATCTTTATAGCAGCAGACTGCCATATCTTTCTCCCACGGATTGGCTTGTGGGTTCAAACTGCCGAACTTTTGGTTAGCAGCTGAGCAATTAGCCACTGTGCCATCAGAGCTCATTCTTCTAAAACTATTCTACATTAATTACCTAGAGTTGATGAATCCTGGGACTCTGCATTCAGATTATCAAGACAATCACATAACTGTTTAACATCACTTGTACAATTGGAACTATTGAACAGGCATGCGACTAAGGTCTGTGAATGCCTCTAAGAATGTAAGCTTCTCTACATACGAATTCTAAAGAAATAGGGATATTAGCTTATGATTATTAAAATACTTTGTATACTTTCCTTTGATGTATACTCATTTGGATATAAATGGACTGTGGTTAAAAAGATAAGAAACAGGGAGATACATGGTTACTACTATATCAGTGAGTCTGGGTACAAATGTTAACTACTAAACTGTATACCGATCACTAAAAGTCAAAGCCACCTCGAAGGCATGTAACACCACCACACCACCATCCTTGAATGAAAACTAAATTAAGCCTGCAATTTGTCCCTGTAAACAGGTTTGCATAACGTTTGGAGAGTGTGAAACAGGAAATATAATGTGGCTTAAGTTGTTCTTAAAAGAACAGATAAAAATTCTAAGTGAATAAAAAAAATTCAGAAAATTGAAAAGTTTTCAAGTTAAATGTCCTGAAATTGAGCTTTGAAATTTGAACATGGGCCTTGTTAAGAGTATTTAGCTGGAACCCTTGCCTCAAAGGCAGAACTACACAAGATCTAAGCAGGCTTTGTGGCACAATAACCAAAAGGCTGAGATCTAACTCACCCAGTGGCTCCTGGGGAGAAAAAAAATCTGGTGATCTGCTCCCATAAAGATTTCAGCCTAGAAAACTCTACGGGCAATTCTATTTTGTCACACTGGGTCATCATGAATTGAAATTGATTCAATAGCACCTAACAACAATGTACAAGGTCTATAAATTCTTAGATAGATTTCTAAGTTTTCTTTTCTTTTTTTTTTTTTAACTTTTTATAATGTGGCTCTGTTGGCTACAGAAATTAAAATATTAGCATCTGTATAATATCGTTTAATATTTGACAGGAAAAAGCTCAAATAAAAACCAGCTACTGGTTTTTTAAAAGTAGAACTGGTTACGGTAACCAGGGCATGTATATTTATAATGAAAGGTGCATTATGAATAAATTGCATTCTTACCCAGTCATACCACTTATGACAAGCACTTGGTGCTTGCCCAACAATTTAAGAATGGTTTTTCTCTCTTCCCAAGCAGGGAGTGACTGTCTTTCTTGTAGAATTGACTGGAACTGTCTGCAAGCCTAATAAAATCAAAGAGAGGGGCATCTGTCAGGTTGCTTTAATCACCCTTTACAAAGCTCTAAATCTGGAATTCCACCATTGGACCCACCCTTTCGTTCTCTCTTTGAAAACTTGTTCAGAGACAGAGATTGTGGAGATTTGTTGGGATTGGGTACAGATGACGTTAGTCTGAAGGCTGCCAGAAGAATCAGCCAGGATACATTTACAGAGTCTGTGTGGTTTTCCCACATCCGAATAAATGTTAAAATCTTATAAGTAAACCTCTCTCACTTAGCACCCATCCAGGTCTTCCTAGCAAGAGTTTCTGTATCAACACCCCTAGAGCTTCTGTGCTGATGAAATGTACTGTATCCATACTGTCCAATACAGCAAGCTCTAACCATATTTGGCTACTGAGCACTTAAAATGTGGCTAATGCAACTGAGGAACTGCATTTTTAATTTTACTGAACTCGAATTAGATTTAAATAGTCACATGTGGCTAGGACAGCACAGTTTTGTACATTAACAGATTTTTACCCAAATCAATAATAGTAAGAGTGCTTCCTAAAATGTTCTTCCCAGCCATTTACCACATCTATATAACTCAGTCTGTTATCTAATGGTCAATATTATAAACACTGCATTGTACATTAAAACAGTAGAGGTATTTTTGAATAATACAAGAAATTTACACTAACGTCATTTCTTGCAAATAACTTTAACATATAAATTCATTATCTCTAAACACACTGATCAAAAATACATGATTTTTTTGTCTCTGCCATATTTATACTGAGATTTCATGTACTTTTTCATGTTCAAAGGATATTGTACCATAGTTGTGATAGTGTTATATTACGCCAAATTTCAGAATTACAGAACTTTAGAACTGGAAGATTAGACAGCATCTCATTTCCAAAGCAATTAAGCAACTGTCTTTGTCTTATATCCTGCTTTCCCCTAATAGTTTACTTATGGGTTCTTTTAAAATAATCTTCATACGACTGGTATAAAAACAACATGGGATATGGGAACGGAAGAAACTGGCTTTGACCCCAGTGTTGCCACCTGCCAGTTATAAAACCTTGGACAAGTTATTTATCCTCTGAGCATGTGAAATAGGTTAAGAGGCCCTCCTCCTCCTTTTGCATACTGAATTTCTAACATAAATGACAGTTTCCCTTCCACATATCAGATTGTCTATCATAGTATCAAAGATACATGATTCTGAGAATATTTAGATTGTGTGCTATATGTATGTATTTGATATTCACCAGACATTAGATTTTCTAAAACCATTTAGAACATGCATCCAAGCTTGTATGGCATGCAGAAACTCTGACCACTCAGGGTGAAAAAGAACCAAAAGTGTACTAGGGAGGGTAGCCAAAGCTTCCTAATTCCTAACCCCTTCAATCATATATTAGGGAGGCAATGCTAGCCATTTTCTCAGCATACCCTACCTGTTTTATTCGGAACTGCTTGCAGATTTTAGCATTTTCAGCATGTACCGATTTTGCCTGCCAGTCATATCTTTTGGAAATCTTTTTCTTAAGATTCACATAGCTTTCATTCTCCACTATAACTGGTGCAGGACCTTCATCCTCATCTGCCTCCTCCTCAGGTTCTGATTCTTTTTCAACTTGAAGGGGATAAAAGGAAACATTTCGATACGGAACCCTTTCTTTAGCAAAGGAGGAAAGTCACTATCTAACAAAGTAACAACAAAAAAATCATAAAATGGAGAAACAGTTAAAGCTTGATTAAAGCAGTATCATTCATTTTAATACTACTGCTAAAGAACTTAAAATGCATCTTCAAATAAATTTTACTCCAATATAAGTGGTTAACATTAAACCATAAATTAAAAATAAAGTGGTGAAAATAACGGCATGCTTTGTTAATCTAGTAAACTCTTTGCACTCAAGAAAGTAAGTCAAAGTTTCAACTATTTGCAAGTGTCCCTAAAACTCTGACACAAAACAACTCAAATGCTCGTCAACTGATGAATGGATAAACAAAATGTGGTATATCCATATGATGGAATATTATTTAGCAATAAAGGGAATGTTCTTCACCCAAATCACAATTCAAAAAAAAAAAAAAAAAAGTAAATAAATAAATAAAGGAATGAAACACTGATAAATGCTATAAACTGGATAAACCTTCAAAACATTATGCTGAGTGAAAGAAGACAAACACAAAAGATCACATACTGTATGACTGCATTTCTATGAACTGTCTGTAACAGGCAAAATCAGAGAGTCAGAAAGTAGATTAGAGGTTGCCAGGGGTTGAGGGGTAGGAGGGGAATATGGGGAAGGAGTGCTAAGAGGTATGGGGTTTCTTTTTGGGGTGATGAAAATGTTCTAGAACTAGATAGTGGTGTGGTTGCACAAGTCTGTGAATATACTAAAAATCAGTGAATTGTACACTTTAAAAGTGTATGTGAATTAGTTTGATTTCTGGTAAGATGGAGGAATAGGCAGACAAGAAACACAGACCCTCTTCACCAAAGAAAAGAAAAACCAATGGACAGGGATACAAAAGATAATCCTGGAGCTCTGACCTTTGAAAGGAACTATACAGAAGTGGATTAGGCACCAACTAGAAGAAAAACCTGAATGAAAACAGTGAGTACGGAGATGGTTGAAGCTGTAGACTGTCAGCTACTTTGATGGGACCAACAGCCTGAATATTTCCAAGTGGTACTGGGACCTGAGAATTGACCTAAAGATCAGCCCTGGTCACCAAGGGCTTCAGGGATGACTGTGCTGGTGGTCTATGACTAGGAATGGAAACAGCAAGGAGAGAGACAACCTGAGCTGTTGACTTTCCCCTGTCTGGAGGGCACAGCCATTTTGATTGTTTACAAGCCATTTTGAATATTTAAAGTGACTGAGGGCACAGCCATTTTGAATGTTTATAAGTGGCAGCCATTTTGGATATTTAATGTGACTGAGGGCGTAGCTATTTTGAATGTTTACAAGCAGTGGCCATTTGGATATTTAAAGTGACCAAGGGCACAGCCATTTTCAATCTTTACAAGTGGCAACCATTTTGGACTTTAAAGTGATAGCATTCTCATTTGGATTCCAGGGACCTAAGAATAGGCTCTCTTTGCCAAGGTTGGCAGGGACAAATGAGAGGCTGACAACAGGAGACAGGTGGTGAGTGTATAAGTGCTGTCAACTAGCGAACAAAGGAGCACAATACCCTACTTGTGTAGATAACACACAAACAAAACAAAGAAAATGAAAATGGTAGGCAAGTCACTCCAACATACAATCACCAATTAAATATAAACACAAAAAACATCACAATGCCTCGGCGACAATAGAGCATCACAGTCCACACAAAGAAGCAAGATAAAGCAGAAGAAACAAGGGACCAGAATACAGACCCAAAACACATCCCTGAGGAAGATGCAGCATTGGAACTCTCTAATAAGGAATTTGAAAGAATTATATTTAGGTATCTTCAACGAATTGAGAGACAGATCAAGGAAAACACAGAGAAAACCCCTAGAACAATTTCAAAAGATAATACAAGAATCAAATGATAAAATAAATGGAAAATTAGAAATGATACAAAATCTACACACAGTAATCCAGAAGATTAATACTAAATTGTCAGAAATAGATAACACATTGAATGGGCAAAGAAGCAGAACTGAATCAATGGAAGACAGAATTAGGGAGATTG
>NW_006921718.1:3587229-3593625 GCF_000298275.1 Orycteropus afer afer | reverse complement strand
AGTGTACATGAATTATATACCTCAATAAAGCTATTATCTAAAAAAAATGCTCTGACATATAATTTGTCATTTCCCAAGGGACACATTTGAATCCCATGTGCTAGGTGGCATTTGGGAGTGAGTCAGGTGGCTAAAGAGTGATACCAGCCAACTGTCTAGCATCGCTCAGTGCGGCTTTGCTCTTCTCTACGTATTGACATTTACCCAGGAACTCTTATGAAATACCAAAAACTTCTGTTTCTCTGGAAGGAAGATGGCAGACAAATAAGACAGAGTTCTTTGGTAAAAGTTGAAAAGGTGGTTTACTTGTGGCACCAGTATCTGTGCAGCAAATCTGAATCTGGACAAAGCCAGAAGCTTGCAGGAACATTTCTTTATTTGAGGATTTAGGGCTTTATAAAGATAGCCCTACTCTTAGGAATTTTAGGGATCCAGTGTACAAAAAACAGGATGGCAGGGACAGTGGTATAGAAACAGAAGCATTTCTAAAAAACTCATTTGAAAGTAATCCCATATACTGTACCAGAAGTAAACTTATGAAACAAGATGAATTAAATGAAAGATTTTCTGGGAAGGTATTTCAAGGTCCTTCAATCCCTGAGATTCTACATTTCTAAAATAAACTTATACAGAACTACAAACTTTCAATTCACAGAGCCAATCACAGCAACACAAAGCATCCTCACAATTAATGGGCCTTGCTAGTCAGGCTGTAGTTCAGGGGATGCTTCTGGCCATGGAACTGAGGAGAATGACTTGCCCAAGATCAATGGGAGATGCTATAGACCAGCCCTCAGGAGCTTTGACTTCTAAACTCATTATTCTGAATGCCCTCCACACGATCCATGCCTTACATACCTTCGGCAATCTGATTTGAAATAAAAGAATTATTTGGAATCACTGGTTTACGACAGGCAAGATTATTCATCCTGGTCCCAGAGGGTGCTGGTAAAAAGTTCACAGGAGGAACACTGTACTTATGATGGGTATTTGTCAGTAACTTGACTATTTCTGATTCTTCCTCTAGGAGTGTTATCAAAGAATATACAACAGGTTCTGAAGTTTCTGCAGATGTCAAGGCCTTGCCATAAAGGAACTCAGAAATATGTAAACGACAAGCCAGAGGTAGATGCTCATTGGTGGAATAAAAGGCCACAAGCGGAGCTTGGTAGGGGTATTTGTGGTCTTTAGAAAATCGAATTTCAAGTTCATATGAAAAAGATGCGTCTTCATTAAGATGAGAATCATCTATGCTTCTTTCTATTCTTCCAACAATTTGATTTGGGGGTACTTCATGCTTGAATTTGCATTTTGATCCAAATTTACAATTTCCTTTGAGGTAAAATTTACAGGTTTCAAGTGAAGTCTCCTGAACATTTTTGGTACTTCCCCTTTGCTTGGGTTTGCAGAATTTACTTGCCAAATATTCCAAATCTAATCCAATGGTCCAGACTCGGTTCTGAATTCTTTCTACAAATTTTTCCCCACAGATTGACTTAAGAGCAAATGCCTCTTCCTGTCGCTGTTCCACACACTCATCCAAGCTAATATGGGCAACTGCCTCAGATGTCTTCATCCTTTCTCCAAATGTTTCTGAAAAACACTGGGTTAGGAGAAGTTCTAGTGATGCCCCAATATCTCCACCACAAATCCTCAGGGCTACTTGACAGCGTTCTGTATTGAAACCATACCTGTCAAGGGCAAAAGATAACAAAAATGATTGGGTGATATCAAATCACTGGAGAGGAATTCATTTAAATACATTTATATAAAATTATAACTATATATGGCACGGCTTGTGTATTTTGAAAACCAGAAAGATCCAAAACCAAACCCACTGCTGTCAAGTCGATTCTGAGTTATAAAGACCCCCACTGAGTTTCTGAGGCAGTAAATCTTTACAGAAGTAGACTGCCCCATCTTCCTTCCGCAAAGTGCTGGTGGGTTTGAGCTATTAACCTTCTGGTGAAGGTAAAATGACATAGGCACTGTGCCATCAAAGCTCCCTGTATTTTGAAAAAGTACCCCAATAATATGATGCTTCCTTAAATCTACCCCTCATTTCCAATTGAGAATAACTGGCCTAAAGAGACAGAATATTAGGCAAATCAGTCATTTCTAGAACCCACACAATATGAACATAACTCAAATAAGGATAGTTGGATATATCAGATGATTTTCACTTCCTTGAAGTCTTCCCAAATCGCCATACTGTTGAAAGCAATTACCTGGAAAGCTTTTGCACTGCAAATGGTGAGACTGTAAATTCTGGAATATGAGGCTCCACCAGGGCTGGGCCAGCATATTCCAAAGGATTAGGATCTAGAATGAGGGAAGCTTCTTGTCCAGCTGACCAGTACTGCTCATCATCACAATGATCAGGCTCATCATCTTCCTCTTCCCCAGAAACACCTCTCCTAGCAAAGATAACATTTGTATATATTAGGTCTACTTACTTCAAAGAAATATTTAGCAAGGGTATAAGAATGTAAATCAAGAAGCCAAAGGATATAAGGTCCTGACTACTCTTCAGTCACTGATTTAATTCTTCAATAACTTGTAATTCACCTCTTGGCAACTAACATTTATTGACGTGGTTCAATCATGGATGACCATGGAGCAGGAGGAGGAAGAAAAACGACCAAGACTTTAGAGTAGGGCTTTGAACTGGTCCAAAGTGGTTCAGTCATGGTCTACCAAGATAAATCAAAAGAGACCTTAACTTTTTAAAATGTGAGTGAACAGGAATGATAACCATAATAGAAAAAATTACAGGTTGCAGCTCACAATGGGAGACTTGAAAGAGCCCTGATGCAGGAGCTGGATTATTGGTGAAACTGCAGAAAGTGACACACATTCAAAGTGAGGCAGTCAGCACCATCTTTGAGCCTTTTGCCGCTGCTTCCCACTCTGCAGGTAAGAGATGTGGTTGCTCTGGAATGAATATGCTGCCATAAGAGGGAGATTAAGTTTTCAGTAGGGCTGAGATTGTAACTTTTCGCATTCTAGTTACTGCTCCAGTTCACCCAAATTTTAAAAAATTAAGTCTATTCTGGCGTTGCTTCCTTGGCTGTGATTGAACCAGGCTGAACTGATTCAAACCTCTGCTTTAGAACAAAAGCTGTTTCTTTTGAGCAGATGATCATGAGAAGTGTAATCTTAAGATTTCATCTGATCAACTCAGTATTTGTTCCTGGAACAATACTTCTACTTGTTCACTACTGGGAGATTATTAATAAAGCAGCTACTGAATCCATCATAGTACTGTCCTAGAAAAAATTAAGATGTGCATTGATTAAGGGTTGCATAGCTGATTATTGTAACTGCTGTCAATAAGATGTACACCTGTAAAAAGTTGAGCTGGTAAAGTAGTGTGATAGCTACATTTACAACAACAACAGGGGAAAATAAAAAAAAAGAGGAGCTGCTGATGTTGTTTATGTACAACCAAAATCCTCATGGAATAGATTTGGTCTCTTGGTTTGGAGGTTTAGGGTCATGGTTTCATAGGACAACTCAGTTAAGTGGCCTAAAGGCATGTTTAGTGGTCCTGTTCTATCTCCTAGTTATGTAGTGTTTGAGGTCTTAAAAGCTTGCATGTGGCCATCCAGGGCATAACAATCGGTCTCTATTTGCCTGGAACAACATAGGAAGAAGAGTGAGGAACACGAGGAAGATATAGAATGTGTGCCCAACTGCCTCTATGAACAACTGCATCCTTTGCCATGAGACCAGAATTGGATGGGCCCAGCTACCATTACTGAACATTTTAATCAAAGATTCTGTAGAAGAATCCTGATCAAAAGTAGGAAAATGCAGAACAGAATTTCAAATTTTCATTGACTCCGGACTTTCTAGAGTCATGAAGGTAAGATGAACTCCTGAAACTACTGCCCTGAGATAATTTTTAAACATTAAACCAAAAATATCCCCTAAAGACTTCTTAAAACTAAACAACAATTTAGCTTAACTAGTAAAAAAATGTCTGCCTTGAGCATTATGCTCTTGTAAGAAATATCTGAATGGGATCAAATAGACAACAGCAACTTGAGAGATTAAATATGAGCGGGCAGTGAATTTATGTTAATGGAGGAGGAACAATTCAGAAAAGGAGGGTAAGAATAGTTGCACAACTTGAAGATTATTATCAGTCACTAAATAGTACATGTAGAAATTGTTAAATTGGTGTATGTTTTGCTTTGCATATTCTCAAAAACAACAAAATAAATTTTTTTTGAAAAAGGAAAAACTGAAAAAAAAATTGAGATGAAAATACAACCTGTATCATTGCTCATGGATGTTGTAAAACAAACCTGCTCTACAACTGTTACTGGTTCATTTTCAACTATTACAAGGCTACAACAGGATCAGTATTCATCCACTAGTTCCAAAAACATACAGGATCTCCACACTAACCATACATCGTCCTTAATATAACAATTTACTCAAATAATTGCTCAAATAAAATAATTTACTCAGATCCAGCATCCGCATCCTGTTCTTGCAGGTCTCGGAGAAGAGCTTTCACTTTCTCTTGATTCTCAGAAGTCATATGTAGAGTCTGGAGGGGCACTTTGGCTTCGGGCCTCCGTTTGGGGCGTGCCTCTCCTTTGCTTATGCTACTGCTGCTAGGTCTACAAAGGACATGAGAACAATCAAAACTTTACACTCTCCTCGGAGTGCCCAAATAAACACAACATGAACTGGATTGTCATATATTTTACAAAAGATAACAATTAATGTGAAGAGATTCTCCAGTTTTCTACAGTATTCACCATACTTTATTATACTGGAACTACTGGAGAAAACCTAATCTCATTCTTAATCATTAACTGTGGCCTCAGTAACTCAGGAATCCTCAGAAAACACAATGCTAATGTTAACTCCCTCTGTGCTATAAGGGCTTAGAAAAATATGCCACATACCCATATACACCCACTGCCATCGAGTCAATTCTGACTCATAGAGACCCTACAGGACAGAGTAGAACTGCCCCATAGGGTTTCCAAGGCTGTACATCTTTACAGAAGCAGACTGCCTCATCTTTCTCCCATGGAGCAGCTGGTGGGTTCAAACCACCAATCTTTGGGTTAGCAATGCTTTAACCACTACACCACCAGAGCTCCTTATGCCACACACAAGAGTACTTACTGCATTCCACTTTAGGTATGCAATCTGAAAACAATTAATAGTCTCATCTTATAAATAGGCTCTATTTTTGAAATACTTACCCATATTATCATTATTTCCTAATTATAACATTAAATAAGAATTAAAAAGTACAGAACAAAGAAGAAAAAAAATCAGATTCACTGTCATCGAGTTGATTCTGACTCATAGCGACTGCGACCCTATAGGACAGAATAGAACTGCCCCACAGGGTTTCCAAGGCTGTAAATCTTTACAGAAGCAGACTGCCTAATCTTTCTCCCATAAAGCTGCTGGTGGGCCAAACTTTTGGTTAGCAGCTGAGTGCTTTAACCATTCTGCCACCAGGCCTCCTTAAAAGAAAACAAAAGCCACCACAAAATCATACCATTCTTTTTCATATGCATTTTTTAATAAAATTGCATAGCATGTGTAGTCTTTTATAAATTGATTCATTCCCTTATCAAAATAACACTGCCATGTCCCTGAGTGGTTACATAGAGATACAGACGTATCATTATTTATCTCACCAATCTTTATTTTTGGAATTTAGATTATTTGAGGGACTCTTTTTAAAACAGTAAGTTCTACAGTTTAATTTTATTTACTTTCTCTTCTTCTGACATGTTTTATTATGAATTTTCACAAATCTGGTGAAACAGAAGAAAATTGCTTTTTATTTAAAATCTACCACATTACTGAACTTTGAAAAGACTCACCCATTAACCTTTGCAAAGCTGTAGCAATGGAGAAAACAGAATCAACTGTGATTTTTAACTACTTAGTTGGAACATCTGAAAAGAAGTAATGTCACCTAAAATCCTCCAACTTTTTGTTTAGAAAAAGTTAAATCTAAAAATATGTAGAATAATTATACAATACTGTTTACCTAAATGCACCAATTGTTAACATTTTGTAATATGCACAAACATACAAATACATAAGTCCCTTTTTTTTTTTTTTTAAAAAACTAGTAATTTTCTTTTTCTTTTTTGTTTTTTTAAATTGTAATTTGGGTGAAGATTTACAGAGCAAATTCACTTTCCATACAGCAGTTCATATACACTTTGTTTCATGACATTGACCACAGTTTACCACAATGCAACAGCTCCCATCCCACTTCTTCTCCATAGTTACCTCTTCCCAGTGTCCATCCCTACATGCACTCCTGCCCCCTGAGCTGTCTCCCTGTGTATAAGCAGACCTTCTTTCTCCCCTGATTGTTCTCTCCAAGGAGTATATCTACCT
>NW_006921718.1:3580229-3582083 GCF_000298275.1 Orycteropus afer afer | reverse complement strand
ATACAATATTTGTCCTTTTGTGACTGACTTATTTCGCTCAGCATAATGTCCTCCAAGTTTATCCACGTTATGCGGTGTTTTGTTTTTAAAAACTTTTAATTCTCACAATTTGGATTTCTCTGACCATTTCCTCGTGATTAGTAAAAGGAGGGAAGAAGAGAGAGAAAGAAAACCTCCACATGTTCCTCTCTCATTCACCACTTACTGGACATTCATGTATTCTCCTTTCCTTCCTATTACTATGGATGAACTAGACTTGATCCTAACATCAATCCATGCAGTCATACATTAGATCCCATTCCTTTTCACTTCTTCAAAGAAATCACTCCAGCATCGGTCCTCCTCTCTGTATCACCCATTCTTAACTCTCTTTTGGATTATTCCCACAAGTGTATAGACATGCTACATAATGTCTACTATTATAAAACAAACCAAAAAAACCAAAGTCCTCACTTGACTGCATATTTGCCCCTCCATCTATTGTCCCATTCCTCTCCCCAACACTTTTAATAGCAAAATTCTTTTAAAAGAGTTATATAAATCATTGTCTCACTTTATTTCGTCTTTCTCTGAAACACACTCCAATCAGGGTTTCCTCCCCATCAAGTATGCCAACACAGTTCTTGTCAAGGTTACCCATGATGCCCACATTGCCAAATCCAGGGGACAATTCTCAGTGCCCTTTTCCTTGATTGATCAGAAGCATTTTTAAAAAGTGATCATATTCTCTCTTCTTTAAAACATCTTTATCCTTTGGCTTTTAGAAACCACACTGACTTAGTTTGATTCTCTTAAGAGAATCCCTGTGTTTGATTCTCCTAATCTCTCTTACCTCTTAAAGCTTAAAGTGCCCCCACACTCAAAACTTCAGACCTCTTCTCTATTTACTCCCTAGGGGATCTTATCCAATCTTATCCAGTTTTCATGCCTTTAAATAACTTATTCATAGAGGACTCACACATTTACTTGTCTAGCCTAGATATTTTTATATTCCAGAGTAATTTACTCTGGAACATTCCTTTAAAAAGTTTGAGACTGATATATTTTCTCTCAATATGTCCAAATGACCTCTTTTTTTCCAGAATGGAAAATATGTAGATTCTCTGGCTGAATGAAATATTTGGTTATTTTAGGGCCTTGTATGGGGAAAAAAAAAAAATTTTTTTTTTTTGATCCAGAATCACATACTCAGTTTTAGCACGAGTCTTAAACTATAAGAAGAACTTGGAAACTGAGACTGACTGAGGGAATAGCAGATTTCTATATCACTCATTGTGGATCCTAGATACATTTGGTGGGAAATTTAAACAACTTAAATGCTGTTAGTTTCTCTTTCTCTTTTTTTTTCTGAATGCATATAAGTAAAAAGTTGAATTTATTAAAGAGCATGTACGATGCTCTGGTGGTGTAATGCCTAAGGCATGTGACTGCTAACCAGGAGGCTGGTGGTTCAAATCCACCAGCCACTTCTGGGAAGGAAGACTGGGCAACCTACCATAGAGATACTGCCTTGGAAATCCAAGGAGGGGTCGCTATGAGCCTAATTGACTTGACAGCAGTGAGGTTTTTTTAGTTTATGATGCAGTTATGATGCAGCACTCATCCAGATTCCTCCCTAATTCCTATTTAGTTATTCCCATGAATGAGTATGTGTATACATATTTGTGTGTGTGTGTGTAATGCCAGTACACCCTCAGCTCACAGTTTGAGAGAATAAAAATTTTATATTAAAATTGTATAACATGGAGTTCTGGCAAGATAGCGGACTAGGCAGAAAGGCTGCACAGACCCTCTTCAACAAAGAAAAGGGAAACCAATTAACACAGACACAGAAGATAATCCTGGACCCCTGAG
>NW_006921718.1:3573423-3574999 GCF_000298275.1 Orycteropus afer afer | reverse complement strand
TAGGCACTATGCTACCAGAGCTCCTATATATATATAATATATATACACATATAAAAAATTGTATAACATGCAGAAATCTTCACTTCCATTAAATACTCATTAGAATTACCAGAATTACCATAGTCTATTCATTAGTTAAGGAGCTCTGGTGGCATATGACTAACACATTTTTGGATGCTAACCAAAAGGTTGCCAGTTTGAACCCACTAGGTGCTCTACAGAGAAAGATGAGATGGTCTGCTTCCAGAATGATTTACAGCCTTGGAAACCCTATGGGGGTCTCTATGAGTTGGAACTGACTTGATGGTAATGAGTTTGTTTTTTCTTTTGGTATTCATCAATCAAAATCTGAATAAGAGAGAAGCCTAGAAGTGACATCTGTCATTGGTCACATGAAATACTAGTGATGATTTGGCTGACCTGGCAAAAAAATCTATAATTCATCAACTGAAAAGAGTATGGTCAGGATTCAATTTTAACATCAATCTACAATGCCTAAGGAACACTCAAAATAATTTTCATTACTTTCACTATTTACTTTCCTGGTAACACTAAGTGCAATAATAGCATTACATTCAATTCATGGTGTGATGTAGATGTTAACAAAGTAAATTTCAGATTTAAATCTAACCTAAAAAAAAAAAAAAAAGTTATTTACTATCACACTGTTAGAAGAGGTTATAGAAATGGGGCACCACTGAGTTTTAAAATAAAAGGAACAAGTGACCAGAACTGCTTGACATTTCTTTTCCCCATCTCTCAGCCATCTCTTGTCCCATACATTAGAGATTGAAACTGTTTCTACATTTGAACGTTCTAAGAGTATAATGACCTGGATGAGCGCCTTGATTCACTGAAGATACAAAAGTCATCTCCATCATCCCAAATTCTACTCGAGGCCTTTCTATTGCTACCACCACCACTGCTACTGTTGCCAGACCCATGAGATTTACTACTGTGACTCCTGCTTCCTCTTCCTCCTCTAGAAGACCCTTTTCCACTTCCTTTGCCTGGTTTTCCTTTTCTTCTTACTGAAGAACTCATTTTCACCTAAAAGAAAAAAAAATTAATACAGTTACCACAAAACTAGACACATATAATAATCCTTTGTTTGTCAAAGTTATGGATATAACCTACTTTAAAGAAACATAAGAATAATTTTCCTAAGATCAAGAATTTCATGTTACCTCTACCTTTTTCTTTGTTCTACTTTATGACTTCTCTCTTGTCCTTGCATTTTTGCAATTGCTCATGACATTCCTACTGCTAGCAATGTCATTGCCCATTTGCACAAATTGAGTTTAAATTTCATGTATCCTTCAAAGTTCAAGAGAAATTTCCCCCTGGCTTCCTGCCAAATCTTCTGATAACCTAGAATTAATCTCAGAGGGTAGGACCCTG
This sequence comes from Orycteropus afer afer, assembly GCF_000298275.1. Lineage (NCBI taxonomy): Eukaryota > Metazoa > Chordata > Mammalia > Tubulidentata > Orycteropodidae > Orycteropus > Orycteropus afer. Next base: position 3,573,598 of record NW_006921718.1, on the reverse strand, counting down.
GCCATGAATACTACTATTACTACCATATTTGCATTAGTTTATTTTTTAAACCAAAACACTAAGTCACATAGTGAAAAAAAAAAAAATCAAGTAGTAACAAAATAAGTCTCTTTCCAACTCAGAATCACAGGATGTAAACTTTGAAAAATAGTATATGAATGCACACTGTGTGTGT
>NW_006921718.1:3570284-3573003 GCF_000298275.1 Orycteropus afer afer | reverse complement strand
TTTTTCAAATTTTGGTGAAAATGCTTGCAGACAAACACACCTCCATTCATCCATTCCTACATGTACAATTCAGTACCACTGGTTACATTCTTCATGTTGCATCATCATTCTCTCCACCTCGGCCCATATTGTTTCACCACATTGACTCAGACTCACTACCCCCTAAACTTCTCATCTGTGATGTAGAGTTACTGCTGGCATTTGGATCTCATACAGATAATTCTTTAAAAGAATGCAATGCTCATGGTGAATATTCTTTACTAATTTAGCTAAACTATTGCTTAGTTTAAAGACAGCCTCAGAGGAATATTTCAGTTCATAGTTTGAAGATTTTCTCAGAGTGATTAGATTCATAGGTTCTGCCAGTCTCAAACCTCCAGTTAAGTCTGGATTCTCTAAGAATTTAAATTTTTTCCCCATTTGATCAGGATTCATCTACTGATTCCTTCATTAAATTGGCCACCATTCAGTTCTGCTGGGCTCTTGGCTAAGGAGGCAATAGTTAATGGAGGCATTAGACCTGCAGTCCAATTTCTTCTCTGATTCTTTGGTCTCCTTCTTCCTCTGCTGCTCCATGCTAATAGAAACCAATTGTATTGTGTAGGCTGCTCCCAAGCATTTAAGATCCAGACACTATTTACTGCTAGAGAGTGAAACAGTAACTCTAAAAACAGTATTAGGCCAATTTACTAGACAGTTCTACAAAGCCATGACTCTACCTTCAACTCAAGAGTACTAATGTCACCAGTAGGATATGTAAAGCCCTGGACCATGGGAAATAGAAAGATGAATCATAAACCCATGGAAATTATTTAAGCACCTATTTAAATGCCCCAAGGAGCTCTTGTAGCATAGTGCCTAAGGCATTTGACTGCTAACCAGAAGGTTGGCAGTTCAAAGCCACCAGCCACTCCACAGAAGGAAGACTGGGCAATCTACTTCGTAAAGATTTACCACCTTGGAAACCCAAAAGGGGTCGCTATGAATCAGAATAAACTTGATGGCAGTGAGTTTGTTTTTTTTTGACTTGGAAATTTCAGAGGCATTTCAAACTCAACATGTCTAAAACTGAACTCCTCTTTCCCCAAACTTGTTAATCTTCCCAGTTTTCCTGTCATAACTAGGGCCTCCATTCCCCAGTTGCTCAAGTCAGATATCTAGGAGTCATCTTTCAGGTCTCCCCTAAAAATCCACTCCATCAGCAAGTCCTATTAATTACACCTACAATATACATACATTTTTCATGAACTTCAAGGATACCATTTCTGTCATTTAAAACAGGGGCCAGTGAAACCATAGTCTAAGGGCCAAATCCACTCCACTGCCTACTTTGTATGACTTTGGGGCTAAAAATGATTTTCACATTTTTATATGGTTGAAAAAAATTGAAAGAATATTTCACACATGACATATGAGAGTTCTGGTAAGATGGCGGAATAGGCAGAAAGACTCACAGACCCTCTTCGACAAAGAAAATGGGAACCAATTAATACAGATACAGAAGATAATCCTGGACCCCTGAGCCTTGAAGGGAAGGATATACAAGTGGACTAATCCCCAACTAGCAGAAGAATTTGCATGAAAACATCAAAAAAAGGACACATAGAGCTGTGGTGTGGCAGCAATCCTGACGGCACAGACAGCTTGGATATTGCCGAGTGGTGGTAGGATCTAAGAATTAACCTAAAAATCAGCCCTGCTAGCCAAGGACTGCATGGAGGACTACTCTGGTGGCTGGGGAATAAAAGGAGAAGTAGCAAAGAGGAAGGCAGGCTGAGCTATGGACTTTTGTCTGTCCAGAGGGCACAGCTATTCTGAATGTTTACAAGTGGTTTGACCATTTTGGATATTTAAAGCGACAGTGTTCTCCCAGATTCCAGGGACTTAAGAACAGGCTCCACTTGCCAGGAACCCCAAGGACAGTCCGAACCTGGACAACTAGAAAGGTGCGACAGGCCCCTTGTTACTCTTATACCCCATACCCTCTTGGTGAACGGAGGTGCAGCCATCCCTCACTCCCACCCACTTTCTGGGCCAGCAGGAATTCCATCCCAGTCTGTGTGCTTGGATGGACCCTGGGCACCCTGATCTGTCTCGATTTTTTTTTTTTTTTCTTTTTTCTGTTTTTTAGTTTGTTTGTTTTTGTCTGTTTTAAAACTACTACTATTATTATTACTTTTGTCCTTTTTACTATTATTCTTTATTCTTCCCCTCCCAGGTTCTAGTTTTCAGCTTTTTTTCTTTTCCCTGTTCCTGGTTGCAATTTTTGTTTTCTTTCGTTAACCCCGTTTTTCCCATTTGCGTTTTTCCCATTTTTTTCTTCATTATTCTCTTTCTCTACCTTTTTTCTCTTATTGACCTCTTCCCAGATATTGCAGGCTTTTTTTCCCCTTATTTTTCCCTTTTTTGGTTACTGTTCCTGTGTAATTACATCGTGTATTTTTTGTCCATGTGCCATTACTTTTTTGATGGTTATTCAACTGGTATTTTTGTCTCACTGAATGGGAGACAAGAAGAGTGCCTGTGATAGTTGGAGCTGTGTGTCAACTTGGCTGGACCCCAGTTCTCTGTGGTTGTTCCCATGGTGGGATCAGATGACTGAGTTCTGAGTGGCCAGTCTGCCCAAGGGGAGTTTCCCTAGGGGTGTGGCCTGCTTGCAATGATATCCAAGGCAATCTGGAAGAACGGCATTCCTTAAGGAATTGGAACCCTGGTGTGC
>NW_006921718.1:3563693-3569980 GCF_000298275.1 Orycteropus afer afer | reverse complement strand
TATATATATATACACTTTGCTGGTTTTTTGTGTTTCTCTAGAGAACCCAATCTAACACAGTGCCCATACAACACAACTACACCCACACCTCCTGCAGCTTCACTTACTGAGTGAGAACCACCACTTCCTTCTCCACCAATGGGCCAACGATAAACAACCACCAAAGAAGAGCCTAACTCATCCTTGGCTGCTCCTCAGAGTTAAGAGAGATATAAATATAACAATGCCACGATGTCTCAGAGACAACAGACCATCAGAGTCCACACAAAGAAGCAAGATAAAGCAGGAGAAACAAGGAGGCAGGATACAGACCCAGAACACATCCCTAAGGAAGAAGCAGCATTGGAACTTTCTGATAAGGAATTCAAAAGAATGATATTTAGGTATCTTCAAAGGATTGATAGACAGACCAAGGAAAACACAGACAAAACCCTAGAAGAATTCTGGAAGAAAATACATGACAAAATAAATGAAAAATTAGAAATGATTCTAAATCTACAGATAGAAATCCAGAAGATTAATACTAAATTGTCAGAAATAGATAACACATTGAAAGGGCAAAGGAGTAGAACTGATGCAATGGAAGGCAGATTTAAGGAAACTGAAGACAAATACCTGAATACTTCTCTGGAAAGAGATCAGTTGGAAAAAAAGATCAAAACAAAATGAAGAGAGCCTAAGGTTCATGTAAGATACCATCAAAAGGAATAACCTATGTGTCACTGGAATTCCAAAATAGGAAGAGAAAAATGAAACCACTGAGAAAATTGTCCAAGATTTGTTGGAGGAGAACTTCCCTGATATGATGAAAGACAAGATTATGTCCATTCAGGAAGTCCAACGAACCCCAAACAGTATAGACTCCCAAAGAAAAACACATGACATATGAAAATTCACATGAAATCCAAATGTCAGCATCCACAAATAAAGTATTATTGAGATATAGTCACATCCATTTGCTTAATTATTATCCATAGCCACTTTTGCTCCATGGGAGGAATATGAAACAATCTACTTTTGTAAAGATTTACAACGTTGGAAACCCAATGGTGGTCGCCATCGGTCGTAATTGACTTGATGGCAATGGGTTTTTTTAATAGCTGCTTTGGGGCTTTAATGGCAGCGTTCAGTTGTTGTGACAGAGACCACTTGCCCCAGAAAGCCAAAAATATTTACTATATGGCTCTTTACAGAAAAAGTTTGCTAACCTCTGATCAAGATTATCAGCAACAGCCCCTAAATGTCATCTTTCTCTAGTGTTGCCTCCTTCAAATACACCCTCTACCTAGCAGGCAGCACAAACTTTATCAGTTTACTGCCTGCTTAAAATTCTTTTATAACTTCCATTATAGCCAGAATAAAATGCAAACTCAACGAACAGAACCTGGAATCTCTGACTTCATTGCACACCATTTTTCTCTTCCTTCCTCTCTTTCCCTCACTCAGAAGGCTAAAGCCAAACTGGTCTTCCACCTGCTCCTTAGCTACACAAGTTGTAGACTGAATTGTGTCCCCAAAAAATGTTTTGTAAATCCTAACCCCTATATCTGTGGCTCTGTTCCCCTGGGCTGGTAAGGGGAGAGCCCCAGGCAGGAAGTGGGAGCCAGGCCCATGGGCCAGAACAGGTAATGGGAGAGGCCTGGGGCAGGAAGCAGTAGTCTTGGCCATTTTGAATCAGATAACCATATGATCTACTATGCCAGGAATGACAAATTGAAGAGGAATGGCATGGCATTCATCATCACAAAGAATGTTTCAAGATCTATCCTGAAGTACAATGCTGTCAGTGATAGGATAATACCCATACACCTACAAGGAAGGCCAGTTAATACTACCATTATTCAAATTTATGCACCAGCTACCAAAGCCAAAGATGAGGAAATTGAAGATTTTTACCAACTTCTGCAGTCTGAAATTGACAATCAAGGTGTGCTGATTATCATTGGTGATTGGAATGCAAAAGTTGGAAACAAAGAAAAATCACTGAAGTTGGAAAATTTGGCCTTGATGATAGAAATAACACTGGAGACAGCATGATAGAATTTTGCAAGACCAATGACTTATTCATTGCAAATACCTTTTTTCAACGACATAGATGCAGCTATACAGGTGGACACTGCCAGATGGAGTACACAGGAATCAGATTGACTACATCGGTGGCAAAAGGCAATAGACAAGCTCATTGTCTTTAGCCAAAACAAGACCAGGAGCTGACTGTGGAACAGACCATCAACTGCTCATATGCAGTTCAAGTTGAAGTTGAAGACAATTAAAGCAAGTCCACCAGGGCCAAATATGACCTTGAATATACTCCTCCTGAATTTAGAGACCACCTAAAGAATAGATTTGATGCACTGAACACCAATGACCGAAAATTGTGGGATGACATCAAGAACATCATCCTTGAAAAAAGCAAAAGGTCACTAAAAAGACAGGAAAAGAAGAAAAGACCAAAATGGATGTCAGAAGAGACTCTGAAACTTGCCCTTGAATGGAGAGCAAACGGAAGAAATGACAAGATAAAAGAGCTGAACAGAAGATTTCAAAGAACAGCTCAAGAAGACAAAGTCAACATAATGAAATGTGCAAAGACCTGGAGTTGGAAAGCCAAAAAGGGAAGAACATGCTCAGCATTTCTCAATCTGAAAGAACCAAGGAAAAAATTCAAGTCTCAAGTTGCAATACTGAAAGATTCTACGGGCAATATATTGAATGATGCAGGAAACATCAACAAATGGATGCTGCACTGAAGGTACTCATTTGGCTATACCAAGAGATCTGGAAGACAACTACCTAGCCAACTGACTAGAAGAGATCGATCCTGCAGAATGCAGAAATTATTGAACAATATCATTAATATCGCACACAAGTGAAATCTTGCTGAAGATAATTCAAAAACAGTTCCAGCAGTATATTAACAGAACTTCCAGAACTGCAAGAGGGATTCAGAAGACAATGTGGAATGAGGGATATCATTACTGATGTCAGATGGATCTTGGCTCAAAGTAAAGAATACCAGAAAGATGTTTACTTGTGTTTTATTGACTATGCAAAAGCATTTGATTACAAATGTGGATAACATTGAGAAGAATGGGAATTCCCGAGCACTTGATTGTACTCATGAGGAACCGGTACATAGACCAGGAGCCTGTCGTTCAAACAGAACAAGGGGACACTGCATAGTTTAAAATCAAGCAGGGAATGTGTCAGGGTTGTATCCATTCACCATACTTATTCAATCTGTGTGCTGAGCAAATAATCTGAGAAGGTGGGCTATATGAAGAAGACTGTGGCATCAGGATTGCAGGAAGGCTCATTAACAACCTGCGATACACTGACAACACAACTTTGCTTGCTGAAAGTGAAGATGACTTGAAGCACCTACTGATGAAGACTGAAGACTACAGTCTAAAGTATGGATTACATCTCAATATAAAGAAAACAAAAATCCTTACAACTAGACCAGTAAGCAGCATGACGATAAATGGAGAAAAGATTGAAGTTGTAAAAGACTTCATATTACTTGGTTCTACAATCAATGCCAATGGAAGCAGCAGTCAAGATATCAGATGGCATATAGCATTGGGCATATCTGCTGCAAAATACTCTTTGAAGTGCTGAAGAGCAAAGATACCTCCTTGAAACCTAAGGTGTGTGTTCTGGTTACCTAGTGCCGCTCTGACAAGGTATGTACCACAAATGGGATGGCCTTAACAAACAGGAGTATATTCTTACAATTTGGAGGCTTTAAGTCCAAGTTTAAAGTGCCAGGCTCTAGGGGCTTGGTGAAAGCCCCTCAACCTTAGGGTCCAGCTCTGCCTCCTGCTCCTGGCCCACTGGAGCTACAGGCATTTCTTCACTCAGACAGCTGCTGACTGCTGAGGCTGAGAAGCCCCAAGATTGACAAGTAAAAAGGCACAGTCCCGACGTTACCAGACCACACGGCAGGCCATTAACTTAAGTCCATTGTAAGTCCCAAGGTCGGCAAAGCATAGCAGGCTGCTGACAACAACATGGCTTCATGCAGGGTCCAAGCTTGCCAAAGGCTAGAGACCATACCCAAAGCTTCTCCTTACATACAGGAAGCAGACTACATCCCAAAGGCAGCTACTCAGCTGCCGTGGTAGATCCCACCATGGAGTTGATTGCCAGTCTCATCACAGGGAATAACTACCACCAGCTGCCCAGCCATTCAACCAGGCTCAGCCAAGCTGACACAAATACTTAACTACCACAGTGTGCCTAACACAAGCCATGGTATTTTCAATTGCCTTACATACATGTGAGAGCTGGACAGTAAATAAAGAAGACCGAAGAAGAGTTGATGCTTTTGAGTTGTGGTGTTGGAGAAGAATGCTGAAAGTACCATGGACTGCTAAAAGAACTAACAAATCTGTCCTGGAAGAAGTGCAACCGGAATGCTTCCTGGAAGTGAGGATGGCCAGACTTCGTCTCACCTACTTTGGTCATGTAAGAAGGGACCGTCCCTGGAGAAGGGTATCATGTTTGGTAAAGTGAAGGGTCAACAAAAAAGGGAAAGGCCCTCAACAAGGTGGACTGATACAGTGGCTGCAACGATGGGCTCAGGTACAGCAAAGGTCTTGGGGCTGGTGAAGGACCAGGCAGCATTTCATTCTGCTGTACATAGGTTCACCATGAGTGGGAGATTATTCAACGATTCAAGGGAACCTAAAAACAAAACAACAACATATCTGTGGATGTAATCCCATCTGGGAGCAGAGTTTTCTTTGTTATGTTAATGAGACAGATTAGTATAGGGTGTCTTAAACCTTTTGAGACATAATAGGAACAGATTAGGCACAAAGCAGCACAGATTAGGGAAGACAGACATCACACCATGAAGAATGCCAAGAAACAGAATCTGAAAGGGACAAAGATCTTCCCCTGGAGCCAATACAGGATGTCTTCTCCTAGAGCTGACACCCTGACTTTGGACTTCTAACATAAACTGAGAAAATAAGTTTGTTCGTTAAAACCAGTCACTTGTGGTATTTCTGTCATAGCAGTACTAGAAAACTAACACAACCTGCTTTCCAACTTTGTAACTAGTCTTTGGCTAGATACTTCAACTCATCATTTATATCTCAAATCAACTGTCCTCCAAATAGTCTTGCTTGATCATGCTAATCTGCAGCTTCTTGAAAGTCTTTTCTTCAAAATCCTTCATAATTACATATATATTTATTGAGTGCTTATTTTACATTTGGATTCTATCCCTCGCCCTGTAAGTTTCTGGAAGGCAAATGCCATGTCTATTTTTATTACCACTGTGCCTCTGTCTAGCAGTATCTGGCATATAGTAGGAATTTAAAACATATTTGTAGAATGAACAACTAAACATTGAATAGATGGCTTATACAAGAATGGAGATACATTAATCTATTCATTCATCCCACAAATATTTATTGAACATTTATCATGTGCCAGATCTTGGGGATATAACAACACAGAAGACAAAATTCCTGCCCCTGTGAAGCTTACCTTCTAGGAGGCAAGGCAGACACACAAATAGATAGATAGTATCTGCTATGAAGAAAAAAATAACTGAAGCTATTTTAGGTAGGGTGATCAAGTAAGGCTTATTTGAGATCACACTTGAGCGGAGACTTGAACAAATTGAGAGAATGAGCCATGAAATACTTGTGGAAAGAGCATTTTAAGCAGAAGCAATAATATGTACAAAGGCTCTGAGTCCAGAACATCCTCGCTGGGCTTGGCTGGATGAATAGTAAGGAGCCCAGTAGGGGTGCAGTGAGTGAAGGAAAGAGATGAGATCGGAGAGTAGAGAGGTCATATGAGTCCTGGGAAAGACAGGATTTTATTCTAAATATGATGGGAAGTCAATAGAGAGCTGGAACAAGAGCTTGATACAATTGACTTATACCTTAAGACAATTAATTGTTCTAGCTGCTGTGTGAAGAATTAAGAGACTGTAGGAGGGTAAGAAGAAACAGAAAGCCACTGAAAACCTTATGAATAATGGGGAAATATTATCTGATACAGTACCAGAAGATGGGGCTCTCAGATTAGAAAGCACTCAAAATACAAGTAAGGAAGAGCTGCCTCCTCAAAGTAGATTCGACCTTAATGACATGGATGATGTAGAGCTTTCTGGACCTTCATTTGCTGATACGGCATGATTCAAAATGAGAATAAATAGCTGCATACACCCATTAATAATCAGAATGTGGAATGTACAAAGGATGAATCTAGAAAAATTTTAAGTTATCAAAAATGATGACACTAGGCATTAAAGGAGAGACAAC
>NW_006921718.1:3552876-3559693 GCF_000298275.1 Orycteropus afer afer | reverse complement strand
TCAAACACACCAGCTACTCCACAGGAGAAAGGTGAGACAGGTGGCTTCCATAAAGATTTACAGCCTTGGAAACCCTAGGGGCAGTTCTATTCTGTTCTATAGGGTTGCTCTAAGTCGGAATCAACTCAATAACAGGGGATTTGGTTTATACATGTGGACCTCACCAAATGGAATACATAGGAATCAAACCAACTACATCTGTGGAAAAGATAATACAGAAGTTCAATATCATCAGTCAGAACAAAGCCAGGGGCTAACTGTGGAAAAGATTATCAATTGCTCATATGCAAGTTTAATGAGAAACTGAAGAAAATTAAAACAAGTTCATGATGCCAAAATATGACCTTGAGTATAGCTCACCTGAATTTAGAAACCATCAGATTTGATGCATTGAATATCAATGACTGAATACCAGATGACTCATGGGATGACATCAAGGACACCATACATTGAAGAAAGCAAAAGGTTATTTGAAAGACAGGAAAGGAAGAAAAGACCAAAATGGATGTCAGATGAGATTTTGCAACTTGCTTTGAATGGAGAGCAGTTATAGCAAATTGAAAAAAATGAAGTAAAAGCTGAATAGAAGATTTCAAAGGGCAGCTTGAGAATACAAAGTAAAGTATAATAATGAAATGTGCAAAGACTTGGAGTTAGAAAACCAAAAGGGAAGAACATACATGGCATTTCTCAAGCTGAAATAACTGAAGAAAAAAAATTAAGACTCAAGTTGCAATAGTCCCTGGGCAAAATATTGAACAATGCAGGAAGCACAAAAAGAAGATGGAAGGAATACACAGAGTTACTTTACTAAAAAGAATAGATCAACATTCAACTAATTCAGGAGGTAGCATATGATCAAGAATGGACGGTACTCAAGGAAAAAGGCCAAACTGCACTGAAGGAACTGGAGAAAAACAAGGTCCCAGGAATTGGTGGAATATCCATTGAGATGTTTCAACAAACGGATGCAATACTGGAGGTGCTCACTTATTTATGCCAAGAAATTTGAAACACAGCTACCTGGCCAACCAACTGGAAGAGATCCATAGCTGTGCCCATTCCAGAGAAAGGTGATCCTACAGAATGCATAAATTATCAAACAATATCATTAATATTACGTGTAAGTAAAATTTTGCTGAAAATAACTTTAAAACATTGCAGCGGTATATTGACAGGGAACTCCCAGAAATTAAAGTGGGATTCAGAAGAGGACATGGGATGAGGGCTATCACTGCTGATGTCAGATGGATCTTGGATGAAAGCAAAGAATACCAGAAAGATGATTACCTGCGTATTATTGACTGTGCTTAAGTATTCGACTGTGTGGATCATAAGAAATCATGGATAACATTGTGAAGAATGGGAATTGCAGAACACTTAATTGTGCTCATGAAAAACCTGTACATAGACTAAGAGGTAATCTTTCAAAAAGAACAAGTGGATAGTATATGGATTAAAATCAGGAAAGGTGCGTGTCAGCATTGCATCCTTTCACCATACTTGTTCACTTTGTATGCCGAGAAAATAATCCAAGAAGCTGGACTATATGAAGAAGAAAGTGGTATCAGGATTGGAGGAAAACTCATTAACAACCTGCAATACGCACATGATACAACCTTGCTTGCTGAAAGTGAAGAAGACTTGAAGCACTTACTGATGAAGATCAAAGGCAGCTTTCAGTATGGTTATACCTCAACATAAAGAAAACTAAAATCTTCACAACTGGACCAATAAGCAATGTCATAATAAATGGAGACAAGATTGAAATTGTCAAGGATTTCATTTTACTTGGATCCACAATCAACACCCATGGAAGCACCAGTCAAGAAATCAAAGGACACATAACATTGGGCAAATCTCCTGCAAAAGACCATCTTTAATGTGTTAAAAACCAAAAAGGTCACCTTGAAGACTACGGTGCACCTGACCCAAGCCATGGTATTTTCACTAGCCTGATCTGCATGTAGCGTAGTGCCTAAGGCACTTGATTGCTAACCAGAAGGCTGGCGGTTCAAACCTACCAGCCACTCCTCGGAAGGAAGGTTGGGCAATCTACTTCTGTAGTGATACTGCCTCGGAAACCAAGGAGGAGTTGTGATGAGTGGAGTCCGACTCTATGACACATAACAACAACAACAATGATCTGCTTGTGAGAGCTGAACAATGAATAAGGAAGATCACAGAAGGACTGATGTATTTGAATTGTGGTGCTGGCAAAGAATATTTAATGTACTGTGGACTGCTAAAAGAACACACAAATCTGTTTTGGAGGAAGTTCAGCCGGAATGCTCCTTAGATGTGAGATGGGCAGACTTCCTCTCTTGTACTTTGGTCATGCTGTCAGAAGGAGTGAATCTCTGAAAAAAGATATTATGCTTGGTAAAGGAGAGGGTCATCAGAAAAGGGGAAACCCTCAATGAGATGGATTGATACAGTGGCTTCAACAATGGGATCAAGCATGGCAATGACTATAATGATGTCACAGGACTGGGCAGTATTTCATTCTGTTGTACATAGGGTCACTATGAATTGGGAACAACGTGATGGCACCTAACTGTTGTTCAGACTAAAGAGACAATACTATGGCTTAGACTAGTAATGGTAGTGGTGCAGTAGATAAGTAGTCAGAAATTCTAAATGTATTTTAAAGGTAAATGAAGATGTGAGAGGAAACAGTCAAAAATTAGTGCAAGATTTTTGGTCTCAATAAACTGGGTAAACAGTGGTGCCATGTATTTGGAGAGGCATACTGGGGAAGATTTGGGGTGCTTCGAGCTCAGATTGGACGTTACATTTACATGTCTATTAGATATTCAGATGGAGATGTCTAAAAAGTACTTGGATATATGAGTCTGTAGTTGAGGGGAAAGTTAGAGTTCTTTCATTTAATCCTCTAATAATCTTGTAAAAGAGATTATTTTCTGTTATTTTATATGGGGGAGCTCTGGTGGTACAGTGGTTAAGAGCTCAGCTGCTAACTGAAAAGGTCAGCAGTTCAACCGCATTAGTGTCTTTGTGGGAGAAAGATGTGACAATCTGCTTCCATTACAAGATCACAGCCTCGAAAACTCTAAAGGGTAACTGTAGTTCTACTCTGTCCTATAGGGTTGCTATGAGAAGGAAACTGGCACACAGATTATTTATATGGCTTATCTAATTTCACCAAGTTTAGAAGCAGTGGAGCCAGGGTTTGAATCAATCCTGTTTGACTCCAAAGCTGAACTCTTTTCTACCATATTTCCTCCTTACCATACACATACACCTTGTATCCTCAATTTAAATTTTACAGATAAGCACGTCCGCCTCCCAACTCAAATTTAAAACCCACATCATTACAAGTTTCCTTTGGCTCCAGCTCTATTCAAGATAAGAATGGTATGATGAAGGAAGTTACACTACCTCAAATTCTTCTGTAAAAACAATGGTATATATATGTATACTCACAATAAATATAAGATCTATCTATCTATCTATATATATGTGATCATTAAACACTCAACAAAATACCAAAACAATGGGACAAACTGAGTTCTGTAAGGCTTTGCACCAATAATTACCTATTATTTTTAAAATTAAAAAAAAAAAAAAGGAAAGGAATGGATATCAAATCCGACAGGTAGATCAGAGCTTCATTTTGAAAACCACCGAGCTCAGGTAAGTTTGTGTCCAGAAAGCATTAGGAAAAAAGGAAGAAGATACTGTACTTTGACTTTAAAAAGAGTGGCTAGCCAACTAGATCCCGCCACAGTTAGCTTCCCTAAAGAGTGATCAACAACTTGTCTCACACCAACCCAGAAAACGTTACCTTTACAATTTGATCTGTGATCTCTACTCAACATTTTGAATGACTTGCTGGTTGTGTTCAAAAACTGTCCAATATGACTCTTTCCCAGACGTTTTCCAAGGAATAGGAATTATCTTGTATAATTCACATGGACAGACTCCACATTCTATTTCGCCCAGCCTAGGAAGGCTCCAACAACCTTTCTTCATTGTGGATGCACGGTCCTAAATTTGGCTGTAAGAGTATCCTTTGTTTCGCACCCTGGTTTCGCTCCCAGGAACAGCATCGCCAAGTAGAGCACTGAAACATTTGACCACACGCCACTTCCCTCGGAGGCAAATCTGATAAATCCCGAAATATGCAGTTTCATCCAGATACCTAGACCTTGTATCTTTTTTCCAACAATGTCCCGAACCCTGTCCCCAGATTGCCATTCAGCTCGAGATGGAGACAGAGACAAGAAAGGGAGCCTGAGACCCTCCAAACCCAACCCTTTACTCCGCTCCGAGCCTGAAGTCTCCCCCATCTCCAGCCTGAGCGTAGACAACTTCAGCTGCCGATCTCGTTCCGGTCCTGGAATCCTGCCGGTGCAGACACACTGGTCCCTGGCAGACTGGCTGGAACATACCAGGCCTGGATACTCCTCGGACCCCGACCACTATTGGAGCAAGGAGGCGGCAGAACTGACTGCACAATGACAACCATGACGACGCGCAGACCACGCACACAAACTCATCCCTTGTCCCCGCGAGGGGCGGCCATACCTGGCTTGCTGCGCTGCTTCCCCAGGGCGGCTGTTGAAAGGGTAGCGGTGCAGCGGTAGCAGTCACCTGCCCGGGCTCCGCCACCCCCACGGATCTCACCTGGAGCGCTACGCCGAGGCCCAGCTCAGCAGCACAGCCCTTCAGCCCGGGAGCCTTCTGATTGGCTCAGTCTCTGGCCCTCTCATATTCTCTTCCGGGTGAGAGGTGCTGGATCTCCTTAGCAACCAAAGCACACTCAGTGCTCTGCGAATCTGTGTAAGGTTTCGTACCCTCCCAGGGCGCAGAGCTGGCGGCCCCGAGGGGACCGCGAAGTACCGAAAGTCTCTCCAACCTTCCTGTGTCAAGTGAGTGCTCCCTTCCCCGCGCCGCGGGCGGGAAGGGCGCCTTTAGTAAAATCCGCGATGAACCGGGTCTTGGCCCCCGGTAACTGTTACATGTGTGTGACATATTTCCTGAGCGTCTACACAGGTCGGTAGTTTGGGGGTCAGGAAACGAAGAGTTCTTGTGCTGGCAGTCTTGAGACCCAGATGCTATCTATGATTCTGCCATTAATTCTCTGTTGTGATACCTTAGGCAAATGCCAGCCTCTCTGGGCCTCAATTTCCTGTATGGAGCCAGAAGGTATGGATCTCTGAGGTTCTCTCTAGCTCCAATATTCCAAAATTTCCAATGTGGAACCTACTAAGGACGTTTGAAAACAATTCAGTTTTTTTGTGTGTATGATTAACTTTTAGTGCTTTTTAGTGCAGTCTGTTTAATGACTGCTTCCCTAGTGCCATTGATTAACTAGACATTGAGTTTCTCCTAACATTAAGCATTGAACTAGATAGTAGAGTGAGAAAAGAGATGACTAATCCACCATTTCTGTACAGGAGCTCCAGATGTGATAGGAGATCTTGCACAAAATCTTTACGTTTCATAGAGCTTATAGTATATTGGGATCCCTGGGTAGCAAAAACAGACCTAAGAGCCTGACTAACTAGAAGATTGGTGCTTGGAATTCTCCCAGAGGCACCTCAGAAGAAAGTCCTGGCAATTTACTTCCGAAAGGTCACATATATTAAAAACCCTATGGAGCACAGTTCTCTTTGATAACATGGGATATTGGGTATAAGAATTAACTTGAGGAGAGCTGGTTTAAGTATATATTAGGAATAGGCCCAGAATGCCATGGAGGTCTTAGAGAAGTCTGATGGTGAAAAAGAAAGGCTTCATACCTGAGCCATAGCTGGATTACAAGAAAAAGCTAATCTATACAGAGTTAGACACGGGCCTAAGTGCTTTATGTGGATTATCTCATTTACTTAATTTGCCTCATCTAAAAATAAGGAGGGAGCTCTGGTGCATAGTGCCTAAGGCATTTGACTGCTAACCAGAAGGCTGGCACTTCAAACCCACCAGCCACTCCTTGGAAGGAACTCTGGGCAATCTACTTCTATAGAGTTACTGCCTCGGAAACCCAAGGAGTGGTTGCTATGAGTCGAAATCCATTCCACGGAAGTGAAAGGAAACTGAGGCATAGAAATATAAGTAATTTGTCCAAGGCCAAAGAAGATGATGGAGTCTGGCTCCAAACCTAGGTACTCTGATGCCAGAACAGAAACCCTTAACTACTACACTTTTTTTTACCAGCTCCCCAGGATGAATGCCAGTTAACTAGTCAAAGGGAAAGATGTGCCAGGGAGAGAGGACAACAAAGAAAGTGTGAGGAACTATATGCCAATTTGGCAACCTATTTAGTGTTATTGGTTAAACACTTAGAAAGCAGTCCTGTGTCCCTGCCCCCTGGGAACTTCTAGCAGACATGTAAATAATTTATAAGCACACATGGCTGTCTTTGCATACCTCCACACTTCATCTTTTATCTACAAGCAAACCTTAGAAATTATAGGAAAAAATATGAAACATACCTAATTTTATAGTTTTCTAAGATTTAGTGTTAATTTATATTTCTATATAACCCCTAAAACAAGATCAGAACTCTAACATTTGCTCTCTATCCCTCACACCACTTCCATATTGATATCTGAAATTTAGTCACTGATTGTTTTTTTAATTTAATAATAAATACGTAACAATAAAAACAACAGTTGTTGTTGTTATGTGCCGTCGAGTCAGCCCTGACTCATAGCGAGCCCTCCTTGGGTTTCCGAGGCAGTATCACTACGAAAGTAGGATTGCCCAACCTTCCTTCCGAGGAGTGGCTGGTGGGTTTGAACCGCCAGCCTTCTGGTTAGCAGTCAAGTGCCTTAGCCACTATGCTACC
>NW_006921718.1:3543598-3552721 GCF_000298275.1 Orycteropus afer afer | reverse complement strand
AAAAAAAAATCCTTAGTTTCTATCATTTTAGATGAATAATTTGATTGGGAGTAAAATATTCAGAATTTTCCCTCAGGATTATAAAAACATGCCATTTTTTTTTTGGCTTCTGCTCTTAGTGATGTCAGTCTGATTCTTATTCCTTTGTAGATAATTGTAGGTTACCTGTTTTTTTTCTTTGCACTTTTTTCTGGGAAATTTTTTCAACCTGATTAATGAAACTTCTGCTGGTTCACTAATTTACTTTTCAATCGTATCCATTTCGCTGTTCAGCACTTCTATTGGAGTTTTATTTCACTAGTTATATTGTTCATTTCCTGGATTGCTAGTTGGTTATTTTTCATCCTATTTCAAGGATAATATACTTTTCCTTTCTTTCTGAGGATGTCACAGTACTTTAAAGTCTTCCTGTTATGTCATTAACTCTTTTCCTCAGAAGGCACCTAATTTAAAATATCAGTTCCCTTGCCCCACCCATAGAGACTCTGATTCAGTAGATTTGGGATAGGGCTCAGAATCTTGCAAGCACTCCAGATAATTCTGATGCACAAACCACACTTGGACTCATTCTTGTTGATCCTGTTGCCCTAGTTTTTTTTTTTTTTTTTGGTCCTTTTCTACATACATGTTTTCTTCAGTGTTAAAAAAAAAAAAAAAAAATGATTCTAATTTTTCAGTCCACTAAATGGCACAGGGCTCTGAGGCACAGATATCCCTAGTCTGTGGTCTTTCTTCCTTATATCCTGGTCACCATTCTAGTCTCATTCAGTTTAGACTCCTTTATCCCTATCCTCATTATCTTTTTTTTAAATACTCTATTTTCTCCTACTGCCAAATGAGGGAATCCTCATTCTACTTTACTTACCTCTGTGACATAATCAATATATCATATCAGCTACCCAAGAAAAATAAAAATACATGTGTACGTGAAAACTTGTACACAAATGTTCATAGCATCATGTTTATAGTAGCCAAAGAATGCATTTTATAATAGCCAAAGATTGGACACAACCCAATGTCCATTAACTAATGAACAGATAAACAAAATATGGTATGTACATACTGTCTTAGTTATCTAGTGTTGCTATAACACAAATACCACAAGTGGGTGGCTTTAACAAACAAATTTATCTTCTCACAGTTTGGGAGGGCAGGGGTCCAAATTCCGGGTGCTGGCTTTAGGGAAGGCTTTCTCTCTCTGTTGGCTGTGGAAGAAGATCCTTGTGTCTTCTGAACTTCAGTTCCTGGGTAATCTTCCTGTGACTTGGCATGTGTCTTCCCCATCTCTGCGTGCTTATGTCTCAAAAGAGATTGACTCAATGACACACCTGATTTATTGACATAACAAAGATAACCCATTCCCAAATGGGATTATAACAGGTTAGGAATTACAACCCAGTAGTTTGGGGACACAATTTAATCCATAACACATACTACCATTACTTGTCATCAAGTTGATTTCTACTCATGGTGACCCTGTGTGTGTAAGAGTAGAACTGTGCTCTATATTGTTTTCAGTCATTGATATTTTGGATGTACATTGCGAGGCCTTTCTTCTGAGGTACCTCTGTATGGACTCTAACGTTCAACGTTTTGGTTAGCAGCCAAGCACATTGACTGTCCTGCCCAACTCCAATGGAATATTATTTGTCAATAAAAAGGAATCAGGTACTGATATGTGCTGCAACATGCATAAACTTTGAAAACATTATGCTAAATGAAAGATCCAGTCACAAAAGGTTACATATTGTACAATTCCATTTATATGAAACATCCAGAATAGGCAAATCCATAGAGACAGAAAGTAGGTTAGTGGTTATCAGAGTCTGGGGGAGAGAT
The DNA here is from genome assembly GCF_000298275.1 of Orycteropus afer afer. Classification (NCBI taxonomy): domain Eukaryota; kingdom Metazoa; phylum Chordata; class Mammalia; order Tubulidentata; family Orycteropodidae; genus Orycteropus; species Orycteropus afer. Next base: position 3,550,882 of record NW_006921718.1, on the reverse strand, counting down.
GAGGGGATGAGGAGAATGGGAGAGACTGCTAGTGGATACAAGGTTTCTTTTGGGGTTGATGAAAATATTCTAAAATTAGGTTATGGTGATGATTGTAGCATTATGAATATTCTGAAAATCATTGAATTGTACAGTTTTAAAGGATACATTTTATGGTATGTTAATTATGCCTTAATAAAGCAGTTAAACAAGTAAATAAAAATAGGTCATCTAGGAAAAATTATGTAGTTCCCCAGGACCCCACACTAGGAATGAGGTCAAGTAATCATGTGTTTATGATCACACAAAGTGAATCTGTTTGAATAGCTCTTAAAGTATGTTTTTATAGGTCTTATGACATAAAACTGTTTAAACTTAATGTAACTCTTCTTACATCTTTTAAAACAGCCTCGGAAGTGTATAAGATAAACTTTATATTTCCAAATGGAGACAAATATGGTAAGAATACAGTTCAATCACTTTTTCTATGCAGACTAAAATTAAATAGATTAAAAGTGAAAAAAAATGAGACTTATCATATTTTATAAAAACTAATATTAAGATACTAAATCCATTAAATAAAATAACTTAGAAATACTAATAGATGAACAGATTTTAAATCTAAACACCAATATTAAGTCTAGACAAAGGGTGCCTTGGAAACCTATAGGAGCTGTCAGTCTTCTAGTCCCTGGCTCTTGTTCTGGTTACCTCTGTGCTGCTCTAACAGAAAATACCATGAGTAGGTTGGCTTTAACAAACAAGAGTTTATTCTCTTACAGTTTTGGAGGCTTTAAGTCCAAGTTCAAAGTGCCAGGCTCTAGGGGCTGGGTAAAAGCTCCTCAACCTTGGGCTTCAGCTCTGCCTCTGCTCCCAGCCCACTGAAGCTAGAGGATTTTTTTTTTTTTTTGCTCAGACAGCTGCTGGCTGCTGAGGCCAACAAGCCCAAAGGTTGACAGGTAAAAAGATACAGTCCCAATATAACCAAACAAACAGCAGACGATTGATTCAAGTCCATAAGTCCTAAGACTGGCAGAGTGTGACAGACTGCTGAACAATGACTCAGCTACACGCAGGGTGCAAGCATGCCATAAGCTAGAGACCATTCTCAAAGTTGCTTCTTACATGTGGGAAGCAGGCCACATCCCTAAAACAGCTACTCAGCTGCTTGTAGATGCCACAGTGAAGATGATTGCCAGTCTCATCGTGAGAAATTACTACTACCAGCTGCCAAGCCACTCAATCAGTCCCAGCCAAGTTGACACACAACCTTAACTACCACAGTTCTCAATGGTTACAGGACCTTCTGAGTCCATGGATCTCCCCACCGGTGGTCTCATTGGTTTCAGTTCTTAGAGATCCATAGGGGTGCAGTTCTGATTAGGCCTTGATATAAATACTGCATTACCTAGTCAGTGTTCCCATTTCAAATCTTTGGTATGTCTCTCTTGTTAAGATGGTGACTGTACAAGAACATCTTCTGGGACTTTTGAGAGAAATGGAGTAGGCATTCATACCACCCCTGATGGGATTATTTACACAGGAAACTGGAAAGATGACAAGGTATTATAATTGTTTTCATTGTTAACAATGGATAAATAACTGTTATAGATAAATGTTTCCAGACAATTATCATTAATTAAAAATATAAAATGACTAAACTATACAATAAAAATAACAAATGATTATATTTAACATACATTGTTGTTGTTATTTGCCATTGAGTCGGACCCAACTCATGGCGACCCTTCCTTGGATTTCCAAGGCAGTATCACTATGGAAGTAGATCAAATTCATAGAATTTATCATCACCATTCTCTTTCTCATATGTCCTTTGCTGAATAAAGCTAAACTCCATACATAATTTTCTCATTTAGTCCTCATAACTTTATGAGGTAAGTACTGTTGTTTGTTGTTGTTGGGTACAGTTGAGTCGATTCCAACTCATAGCAACCTTATATGACATCAGTACTCCTACTTTACAAATAGCAGCTCTGGTGGCATATTGGTTAAAGCATTCAGCTGCTAACCAAAAGGTCGGTGGTTTGAACTCGCCAGCCACTCTGCAGGAAAGAGATGAGGCAGTCTGTTTCCATAAATATTTATAGTCTTGGAAACACTATGAGCAGTTCAGCTCTGTCCTATAGGGTCACTGTGAGTCACAATCATTGATGGCAGTGAGTTTGTTTGTTATTTTTCAAATGAGGGAATTCAGGCTCAAATCTCTTGCCTAGCTAAAAACCAAAAAACCCAAACTCACTAACATCAAGTAGATTCTGACTCATGGTGACCCTCATTGGGTTTCTGAGGCTGTAAATCTTTACAGAAGTAGATTGCCCCATCTTCCTTCCATGGAGTGGCTGGTGGGTTTGAATAACTGACCTTCTGATTAGCAGCCAACTGCCTTATCCACTATACCATCAGAGCTTCTTCTTGCCTAGCTAGTAAGTGATAAAATAAGAATGTAAATCCAGGTCTGAATGCAAATCTGCGTTCTTACCAACTACTTTGTAGTATTTCTTGAACTAACTAAACTGGTTGTCCTTTAAAATTTTTGAATATTCTAAGTATCTTTGGGACCACTGATACATTCTTCATGGACACTCTAAATGTTCAGATGGCTCAGATCAGGAACATTTGATTGAGTGGGCTTCACAGATGGACATAATTGAAGAACAGTGATAAAAATGCTGCCTGTTTTATTGGAAATAAAGGGTGATACAATGGTAGATTAAATAATTATTAAGTGTGTTATGGATTGAATTATGTCTGCCATAAATATGTGTTGTAAAGCCTAACCCCAATGACTATGATTATAGTCTCATTTGGAAATGGGTTGTCTTTGTTATATTAATGAGGCAGGATTAGTGTAGGGTATATTTTGAGTCAATCTCTTTTGAGATATAAAAGAGATTAAACAAGCAAGCAGAAGAGAGATGGGGTAAGATAAACACCAAGACAAATGGAGATGCCCCAGGAACCACGAAGCAGAAGCTGAAGAGGGCCTTCTTCCAGAGCCAACAGAGAGAACAAGCCTTCCCCTAGCTTCCTAACCTGTGAGAAAATAAATTCCTGTTTGTTAAAACCACCCACTTGTGATATTTCTGTTATAGCAGCACTAGATATTTAAGACAAAGTAGATGATAGACTTATGTATGTACATTTTTGTAAGGTTTTAGTAAATCTAAAGATTAGTTACTGAGGTAATTTCCTTTGCTACAAACAGATGAATGGCTTTGGAAGACTTGAACATTTTTCAGGAGCAGTATATGAAGGACATTTTAAAGACAATATGTTTCATGGATTGGGGACTTATACATTTCCAACTGGAGCAAAGTATACTGGAAATTTCAATGAAAATAGGTAAGCTTAAGTCATAGTAGTTCTGAAAGATTCTTTTCAGGTGTATTTGCTTAAGTATTATTTAATGCTAAAATATCTTTTGTAAAATACTTTGTTTCTAAGAATTGTTGAGTTACTTTGAGAGGGGAGGAAGCTAAGACCAATGTGGTGCAGTGAATTACTTGGTATGGCTTTTGTAACCAGTCTTTGTGACTCCCACCAGATTGCTGGGTGGGACCATGGAAATAAGGTGTATGGAACTCTAATGTGGAGATTGGTTAGTTTTGTCCTTCTGCTAGGCTTAAAATGAACCTTCCTAGAGATCTCACTACCATCAAGAGAGAAGAGCCAGAGGTGGAGTGGAATGCATCCTTGGACCCGAGATCTTTGTAGAAATCTGGACCTCCTTGGTAGAGAGATGGCAAAGACAACCGGCTGAGACGACCAGCAGAGACAACTGGCTGAGGAACCAAGAGGCACAAGACAGAGATGGGAGCAAGAAAGCTGAGTGCCTTTGGGAAGGATGCTTGCTGGTGGAGTAGGGTGCACCTAGGTGTACCTATGAGCAGAGCTAAAAGAGCTTTGTAGCACTTGCCTGTCAGGGTGAAGGCCAAGGCTGAGAGGTCAAGGGCCAGAGAGGTGTGCTGAGGGTATAGCAGAGGGGAGACTGTCCTGATCAAAGAATTGTGTTCTGAGTATTCCTGAACCTGTTACTTCCCCCAGTAAGCCCCATTATTGTGAGTATTGTCTGTTAGTTCTGTGTGTCCATTGTAACAAATTATCGAACCCAGCAGAGAAGTAGTGAGTGCCATAGAGAGATGATTGGTGTTAGAGTTTGTAAAAAGGTGGCATGAGGTGGCGGCATGTCTAGCCTCATAGGAATAAACCATGGGCTGTTGGTGGTAACTCTGGTTTCCCCATGGTGAGACTGGAGGAGATCAGAAGATGTCACCCTCCACTTCCTTTTTACAACCATTATAAACCTTCAAAAGAAATAACATTGTTGGTGATTATCCATTAGATTTTTCATTTATTTCCTCTTGACATTTCCATTCTATAGCATTTTTTGAGTCAGTCTTAAACTCCTTTCATTATTTTGCCCTCTCTTTTATTATTTTGTTTCTTTCCCCATCTTCATGTTATTCTTTGTTTAGATGTGGGGTCAAGGGACCTGGCTCTTTTAGTACCAGCCTGGCCACTGACTTGCCATATAACTTGTGACTCTTTATGGCCCCAGAACCTTCTTTGTAAAATAGGATCAATTATATTTTTTCCTACTTAACTCATAAGGACATTATGATGAGAGGACTGTGAAAACTAATTGGAAAACATCAAGAAGCCTTCCAAGAAAGACTTAAAGAAGTAGTGAGGGATATTTGAGTAAAGAAGCCAAGTTGAACACACATAGATCTACTTTTACTTCCCCCTAAAGCCCATCAGAACAGTAGTAAAAGAACTCTACCCCACCTCTAACTTTTTATTTTGAAAATTAAGATGGAACATGTGGTCTGGAAAGGTTAAAACTGTCTTTATATAATGATGACATGTAGAAAATCCTAATGACTCTACATAAAGAGTTGTTAGACCTAATAAATGAGTTTAGCAAGGTTATTAGGGACAAAGTCATTATACAGAAATCCATTGTGTTCTGTATACTAGCAAAGAACAATTGGAAATGGTAATTTAAAAACGACATTATGTAGTATCAAAAATACAAATTAGGGACTTACAGCATGACAGCAGAATAGGCAGACAAACTACACAGATTCTTTTCAACAAAGAAACAAGAAACCAATTGAAACAGATAACAGATAATCCTGGAACCCTGAGCTTTGAAGGGACGGATAAAGAAGTGAATTAAATACCAACTAGTAGAAGAACTTGAGTGAAAGCAGTGAATAAGGAGACAAATGGAGCATGAACTGTTGGTTATCCTGATGGCACAGCCAATTTGAATAGTTACAAGTGGCATTATGATTTGGGCAGCAACCTAAGAATCAGCTCTGCTTGCCAAAGATTGCATGGGCAGCTGCACTGGTGGCTGATGACTAGAAAGGAAAATAGCAAATAAGAAGACAAACTGAACTGTGGACTTTAAGCTGTCCTGAGGGTGCAGCCATTTTGAATATTTGCAAGCAACTTTCTGATCCAAGCGGCAGCCTAAGAATAGGCTCCCCTTTGCTGATGACAGCATGGGCAACTGCATTGAATAATGACAACTAGAAAGGTGCAGTATTCCCCTTGTTACTCTTATACCCCACACTCTCTTCGTGAATGGGTATTTGTCCATCCCTCACCTCCACCCTCCTTCTGGACTGTCAGAAATTCTATCTTGGTCTGTGTGATCTGATGGAGCCTGGGTGCCCTGCCCTACCCTCTACCACCAGTTTTGTTTTTATTTGTTTGTTTTTATTCTTTTTTTTTTTTCTCTTTATTATTTTTTCTCTGTTTTGTTTGTTTTTCTTTTCTCTCTTCCCTTTTCCTGGTTCCCTACTTTTTAATTTTCTTCTTTTGGTTCTTCCTATCCCATATTTTTCTTTTTGCAGTTTCTCATTTTTTCTTTTTTATTCTTTTACTCTTACTCTTTTCTCTTATTCCTCCCTCCCCAGGTATTGTGGGATTTTTCTCTTTATATTTTTTAAAAAATATTTTTTCTCATTTATTGCACTCGTTTTTATTTTTGCAATTATTCCTGTTTGTTTATATGATTTGTGTTTTTGAGATCTTTTTTTATTTTTTGGTGTTTTTTTGTTTTTCATCTAACTGAGTGGGAAACAGCAACCATGCCCATATGATATGACCATACTCACACTTCTTGCAGTCCCACCCACTGAGGGCCACCACTTGCTTCTGCACCAACTGGCTAATGATAGAGAGTGAGCTAATACCAGCCCAACTCATCCTTAACTGTTCTTCTTGAACAGCTAACAGAGATCTGTGCACACGCTCTCATTCTCTATAACACCCACCACTAGACAGGTGGTGAGTGCCTAAAAGCTGCCAACTAGAGAATAGAGGAGCACAGTACCCTGCTCACTCAGATATATCAAAACAGAGCTACACAGACCCTCTTCAACAAAGGAAAAAATTCTGAGAGAATCACAGGAACATACAATCACCAAATAAATACAATACAATGATGTCACAGAGTCACAGAGAAAACTGACCATCCCAGTTCACACAAAGAACCAAGATAAAGTAATAGAAACTAGAGACCAGGATGCAGACCTAGAAGACCATCCTGAGGAAGAAGCAGCATTGGAACTTCCTGATAAGGAATTAAAAAGAATTGTATTTAGGTACCTTCAATGGGTTGAGAGACAGATCAAGGAAAACTGACAAAATTAAGGAAAACACAGAAAAAACTCTAGAACAATTTAGGAAAACAATATAAGAACAAACTGACAAAATAAATGAAATATTAGAAAAGATACAAAAACAAATAGAAATCCAGAAGATTAATCATAAAATTTCAGAAACAGAACACATTGAATGGGCAAAGTAGTAGAATTGTATCAAAAAGACAGAATTAGTGAAATTGAAGACAAATAGCTCAGTACTACTTTGTTAACCACCACTTGTCTGTCAATTTCTTGTACTGTGGTGGCTTCTATGTTTTTGTGAGGTTGGAGGCTATTACACTAGTACTTCAAATACCAGCGTGGTCACCCATAGTGGAAAGGTTTCAGTGGAGCTTCCAGATAAAAACAGACTGGGAAGCAGGACAGGGGCATCCACTTCTGAAAAAAGTGGCCACTGAAAACCTTATGAATAGCAGTGAAAAACTCTGATATATTACTGGAAAAATTATGAATAGCCCTGAAACATTGCCTGATATAGTGCCTGAAGATGAGCCCCATAGGTGGAAGGCACTAAAAATATGACTGGAGAAGAGCTGTCTCTCCAAAGTAGAGTCAACCTTAATGATGTAGATAGAGTTAAGCTTTTTTTTTTTTTTTTTTT
>NW_006921718.1:3540747-3542032 GCF_000298275.1 Orycteropus afer afer | reverse complement strand
TTGACTACTGTGGCTGTATAGTAGGTTTTGAGATCCGGCAATGTGAGACCTCCTACTTTGTTTTTCTTCTTCAGTAGTGCTAGAGTTAAGCTTTTGGGACCTTCATTTGCTGATGGGGCACGACTCAAAATGGGAAGAAACAGCTGCAGACATTCATTAATGGGAATGTGGAATGTACAAAGTACGAATCTAGGAAAATTGGAAGTTGTCAAAAATGAACACATAAAGATTGATATCCTAGGCATTAGTGAGTTGACATGGACTGGTACTGGCTGTTTTGAATCAGAAAATCATATGATCTACTATGTCTGCAATGACAAATTAAAGAAGAATGGCATTGCATTCATTGTCAAAATGAACATGTCAAGGTCTATCCTGCAGTACAGTGCTGCTAGTGATAGGATAATATCCATACACCTATAAGGAAGACTAGTTAATACTACTATTATTCAAATTTATGCACAAATCATCAAAGCCAAAGATGAAGAAATTGAAGATTTTACCAACTTTTGCAGTCTGAAATTGAGCAAACATGCAATAAAGGTGTATTGATCATTACTGGTGATTGGAATGTGAAAGTTGGAAACAAGAATAATTACCAGTAGTTGGAAAATATGGCCTTGGTGATAGAAATGACACCAGATAATTCATAATAGAATTTTGCAAGACCAATGATTTATTCATTGCAGACACCTTTTTTCAACAACATAAATAGCAGCTATACACATGGACCTCACCAGATGGAATACAAAGAAATTAGGCTGATTACATCAGTGGAAAGAGGTGATGGAGAAGCTCAATATCATCAATCAAAAAAGGCCAGGAGCTGACTGTGGAACAGATAGATCATCAATTGCTCATATGCAAGTTCAAGTTGAAGCTAAAGAAAAATTTAAGTCCACAGGAGGCAAAATACAACCTTGATTATATCCCACCTGAATTTAGAGATCTTCTGAAGAACAGATTTGATGCATTGAACACCAATGACCAAAGACCAGAGGAATTGTGGGATGGCATCAAGAACATCTTTTGTGAAGAAAGCAGTTATTAAAAAGACAGGAAAGGAAGAAAAGGCCAAAATGGATGTCAGGAGATGATCTGAAATGTGCTCTTGAACATAGAGTAGCTAAAGCAAAAGGAAAGAGTGCTGAAATAAAAGAACTGAACAGATGATTTCAAAAGGAAGCTTGAGAAGATAAAGCAAAGTATTATAATGAAACGTGCAAAGACCTGGAATTAGAAAACCAAAAGGGAAGAACACACTTGACATTTCTTTTTTTTTTTT
>NW_006921718.1:3529652-3531149 GCF_000298275.1 Orycteropus afer afer | reverse complement strand
TGTATAGTTCTAGGTTTCACATTTAAGTCCTTGATCCATCTGGAGTTTGTTTTTGTGTGTGGTGTGAGGTACAGATCTTGTTTCATTTTTCTACAAATGGATCTCCAGTTTTGCCAGCGCCATTTATTAAACAAACATTCTGTTCCCCATTTAATGGATTTTGGGTTGGCATTTCTTAAGCTGAAAGAACTGAAGAAAATATTCAAGTCTTAAGTTGCAATACTGAAGGAATTCAGGGGCAAAATACTGAATGATGCAGGAAGCATCAAAAGAAGATGGAAGTAATACACAGAGTCATTGTAGCAAAAAGAATTGGTTGATGTTTAACTATTTCAGGAGGTAGCATGTGATCAAGAAGTAATGATACGGAAGGAAAAAGTCAAAGCTGCACTGAAGAAATTGGCAAAAAACAAGGCTCCAGGAATTGTGAGAATAGCACTGGAGTTGCTTAATCATTTATGGCAAGAAATTTGGAAAGTAACTACCTGGCCAATTGACTGGAAAAGATCAATATTCATGTCAATTCCAAAGAAAGGTGATCCAAAAGTATGTGGAAATTATCGATCCACATCATTAACAACACACACAAGTAAAATCTTGCTCAAGAAAATTCAAAAATGGTTGCAGCAGTATAGTGACAGGGAAATTCCAGAAAAAAAATTGGATTCAGAAGAGGATGTGCAACAAGGGATATCATTGTTGATGTCAGATGGATCTTAGATGAAAGCAAAGATTACCAGAAAGATGTCTACATGTGTTTTATTGACTATGCAAAGGCATTTGACTGCATGGATCATAACAAATTATGGATGATGTTGAGAAGAATGGGAATTCTAGAACAATCATGCTCATGAGGAACCTGTACGTAGACCAGGAGGCTGTCATTTGAGCAGAACAAGGGCATATTGCATGGTTTAGAATCAGGAAGGGTGTACAGGATTGTATCCTTTCACCATACTTATTCAATCTGTATGCTGAGCAGATAATCCAAGAAGCTGGACTATATGAAGAAAAATGGGGCATTAGGATTGGAGGAAGAACCATTAATAATCAGCATCATGCAGTAAGCAGCAACCTTTCTTGTTGAAAGTGAAGAAGACTTGAAGCACTTACTGATGAGGATCAGAGACTTCAGTCTTCAGTATAGATTAAACCTCAACATAAAGAAAATGAAAATCTTCACAACTGGACCAATAAGCAACATCATGATAAATGGTGAAATGATTGAAGTTGTCGGGGATTTCATTTTACTTGGATACACAATCAACACCCATGGAAGCAGTAGTCAAGAAATCAGACACTGTATTGCACTTACATGTAATCAGAATTCCAGAAAATTTTCAAAGATTTATCGGAAGAGAATTTCCCTAATATAATGAAAGATGAGAAGATATCCATTCAAGAAGTTCAACAGGCTTCAAACAGAATAGACCCCAAACATCAAGCTCAATTGACATAACATACTATACAAAACATTGTTCCACCTCCTACTTTGGC
>NW_006921718.1:3522563-3529128 GCF_000298275.1 Orycteropus afer afer | reverse complement strand
GGTAAACTGTGGTCAATGACATGAGACAAAGTATATGTGAACTGCTGTATGGAAAGTGAATTTGCTCTGTAAATCTTCACCCAAATCACAATTAAAAAAAATAATAAAAAGAATAGACCCCAAAAGAAAATCACCAAGGTACAATGAAACTCACCAAAACCAAAAATATAGAAAGAATCCTGAAAACAGCATGGGAAAAATGAAAAGTTAACCTACAAAAGGCAACCAGTAAGACTAATCAGAAACCATGCAGGCATGAAGTCAAAAGGATGGTATATATAAAACTCTGAAAGAAAAAAAATTCCAGCCCAGAATTATATGCCCTGCAAAATTGTCCCTCAAGTATGATGGTGAAATTAAGACATTTCCAGATAAATGGAAATTAAGAGAATTTGTTAAAACCAGACTAACCTTATAAGAGATGCTAAAGGGAGTCCTTTGGAGAGAAATAACAACAGCAGACAATAACCAATGATTAACAAATGATTATATAACCCAGAAACCAACCCAGTTATAGAAGCATCCAAAGTAAAATACACTTGTAAGACTGTAGAAAAAGGACCAGAGATGCCAATTGGTAAATGAGGACAACTACAAACTAAAAAGAAGAAATAAATAGTGTAGGTAGAGAACTTCTGCATGGTGAGGAAGTGAAGACAATTGCGAGATAGAACAGACTGTTCTCAGCTTGGGAAGAAAATAATAAATGACAAGGTAACTCAAAGAAAAATAATAAACCTTCCCATCAAATAAAAAAGAGGACAAATAAGAATACTTAGCAATACTGAAACAATGGCAGTGAAGGGAATCATAACACAATTCATAAACAAAATGAGCTCTGCACAGAAAATTATATGCAACAAAGAAATCAATAACACCACGAAAAAACATAACAAAATGACAGCAACAAATTCATACTTGTTGATAATTACACTGAATGTATATGGACTGGCTACATCACTCAAGAGATGGAGAGTTGTAGTCTGGGTTAGAAAACATGACCCATTGATACACTGTCTACAAGAGACTCACCTTAGAGACAAAGACAAAAATATACTAAAAATCAAAGGTTGGAAAGAGATAAATCAAGCAAATGACAATTAAAAAAATCAGAAGTGGCAATATTAATTTCTGATAAAACAGACTAAGACAATAGCCAACATAAGAGACAAGGAAGAACATTATATAATGAATGATTAAAGGATCAACTGAACCGGAGAACATAACCATAACAAACACTCAATTAAAGATCCGAAAGTACATAAATCAGAGTAACAAATTGAAAAGACAAATAGATGACTCCACAGTAATAATAGGAGACTTTAATATACCACTTTCAATAAAAGATAGAACAACCTGGAAAGAAATTCAATAAAGACACAGAAGAAGTGAACAATACAGTCAATCAACTTGACTTTATAGACATCTACAGGGCACTTCACCCAACAACAGCACAGTATACATTCTTTTCTAGTGCTCATGGAAAATTCTCCAGGATACACCATATGTTAGCCCACAAAGCAAGCTTCAATAAATTAAAAAATACTGAAATATTACAAAGCATCTTCTCAAATGAAAATGTATTAAAATTAGAAATCAACAATAGGATGATCAATGGAAAAAGAGCAAATACCTGGAAACTAAATAACACCTTCCTTTAAAACATCTGGGTAATAGAAGAAATACAAAATGAAATTAAAACATTCCTTGAGTCAAGTGAGACTGAAAACACAACATATCAATATCTTTAGGACATAGCAAAAGTAATGATCAGAGACCAATTTATAGCAATAAATGTACATATCAATAAAGAAGAAAGAGCCCAATTCAACACCTTAACCCAACATCTCCAACAGTTATGAAAAGAACAGCAAAAAAAATCCTACAGTCACCAGAAGAAAAGAAATAAAGATTTGAGCAGAAATAAATGAAACAGAAAATAGACAATAGAAAAAAATCAACACGACTAGAAGTTGGTTCTTTGAAAAGATTAATAAAATTGACAAATCACTGGCAAACTTAATAAAGGAAAAGAAGGAGAAGATGCAAATAACATGAATAAGAAATGAAGTGAGTGATGCCACAACAGAACCAACCAAAATAAAAAGGGATAATGTGAAGACATGTACTCCAACAAATTTGAAAACCTAGAAGAAATGGACAGCTCTCTAGAAACATACTACTTACCTAAACTAAGTAGACTGAGGTAGAAAATTTGAATAGACCCATAACAAAAGAAGAAATTGAACAAATTATAAAAAAAATATTACCAACAACAAAAAAGTTCCAGCCCAGACAGTTTCACTGGAGAATTTTACCATTCTACCAAACATTTAGAGAACTGATACCAATCCCACTCAAACTATTCCAGACCATAGAAAAGGAGGAATCCTCCCAAATTCATTTTATGAAGCAAGCATAACCCAGATAATAAAACCAGGCAAAGACGTCACTCAAAAGGAAAACTACAGTTTTCCTTATAAATATCCCTTATGAATATAGATGCAATAATCTTCAACAAAGTGCTAGCCAGTTGACTCCAACAACATATCAAAAACATAATATACCATGATCAAGTGGGATTCATACCAGGTATGCAAGAATGGTTCAACATTAGAAAAACAATCAATGTGGTCCATCGTATAAGTAAAATAAATTAAAAGAACCACATGATCATATCATTGATGCAGAAAAGACATTTGATAAAATCCAACATCAATTTCTGATTTAAAAAAAAAAAAAAACACCTCAGAAAATAGGAATAGAAGGGAAATTCCTCAACATAATAAAGGGCAAAGAGCATATATACAAAACCAACAGCCAACATATTATCAATTAAGAGAGTCTGAAACCATTCCCCTTGCAAACAGGAACCAGTCAAGGATGCCTTCTATCACCAGTTCTAGTCAACATTTTATTGGAAGTCTTAGGCAGGGCAATAAGGCAAGAAAGGGAAATAAAAGGCATCCAAATTGTTAAGAAAGAAGTAAAACTATCTCGATTTGCAGATGATATGGTCCTTTATGTAGAAAACCCAGGAGAGTCAGCAAGAAAACTACTGGAACTAATTGAGAGATTTAGCACAGCAGCAGAATACAAGATCAACATACACCTCTTCACCAGCAAACAGATCTCTGGAAATGAAATAAGGAAATAGATATCATTTACAATAGCTACCAAAAAGATAAAATACTTGGGAATAAATCTTATCAGTGATACAAAAGACCTATATAGAAAAAACTACAAAACACTACTTCAGGAAACTGTAAGAGATCTACATAAATGGAAGAACATACCATGCTCATGGATAGGAAGATTGAACATTGTGAAAATGTCAGTACTACCCAAAGCAATCTATTCAGTCAATGCAATCCTGATTCAGATTCCATCAAAATTCTTTAAGGACATGCAAAAACCAATCAATAATTTTATATGGAAAGAAAAGAGACCTCAGGTAAGCAAAGCACTATTGAAGAAGAACAAAGTAGGAAGTTTCACACTCCCAGATCTTGAAAACTGCTATACAGCCACAGTAGTCAAAACAGCCTGGTATTGGTACAATGACAGACACATAGACCAGTGGAGGAGAATTGAGAACCCAGAAATAGGTCCATCAACTTATGATCAGCTGATCTTTGACAAAGATCTGAAATCTGTTAAATTGCAAAGAGATAGTCTTCAAATGGATATCCACAACTGGATATCCATTTGCAGAAAACTGAAACAAGATCCATACTTTACATCATACACAAAAACTAACTCCAGATGGATCAAAGACTTAAATGTGAAACCGAAATCTATAAACTTCATCAAAGAAAAGATAAGGGCAAATTTAGTGGCCCTTTTTTATGACGTAAATAGACTATGAAGCATAGCCCAATATGCACAAACAGTAGAAAATAAACAAGATGATTGGGACCTTCTAAAAATTAAATTTTTGTGTGCATCAATAGACTTCTTCAAAAGAGTAAAAAGAGAACTTACAGTTTGAGGAAAAAAATATTTGGCAATGACATATCTGACAAGGGACTTATCTTTAAAATTTGTAGAAAACGCCAACACCTCAACAACAGAAAGATTAAAAATCCTATTAAAAAATGGGCCAAAGACATGAACAGACACTTCACCAAAGAAGATATTCAGGTAGCCAACAAACACATGAAGAAATGTTCACGATCCTTAGCCGTTAGAGAGATGCGAATCAAAACAACAATGAGATACCATCTCATTCCAGCACTAATAGCAAAGTTCAACAAGACAGAAAATAACAAATGCTGGCAAAGATGTGGAGAGATTGGGACTCTCACACACTGCTGGTGGGACTGTAAAATGATACCCCAGTGGAAATTGGTATGGCAATGCTTTAGAAAGTTGGAAATAGAAATACCATTTAATCCAGCAATCTCATTACTGGCTATATATCCTAAAGAAGTGAGAAGCAGGACACAAACAGATACATGTACACTACCCATGTTCATTGCAGCATTATTTGCAATAGCAAAGAGATGGAAACAACTAAGTGCCCATCAACAGAAGAATGGATAACCAAACTATGCTATATACATAAAATGGAACACTGAAGAATACTAAAGAATAATGTAGAATCCATGAAACACCATATAACATGGTTGAACTTGGAGGACATTATGTTGAATGAAATAAGTCATTCACAGAAGGACAAATGTTTTATTAGTCCACTGTTGTAAAAAGTCAATGAAAGGTTTATATATGAAAGGAAACCTTTTTTGGTTACCAGGGATGGGAGGGGAGGAGAGGGAAAACTGCTAGACAGGTGAGAGACAAGTCTTGATTAGGATGAAGGAAAAGGCAATATACCAAAAGCGAGTGACCAAACAATAACACTGAGGAAAAGGAAGACACAGAGAGGTGCACAAGAGGTATCAGATAGCAAAGATGAACACTTTTACATATTCAATACTGCATTATCAGTAACAACAAACATTAATCTATGGGTAGACACATAGGTAGACATATACATAGGTAGAATATACACATGCCCATATATAAGGTTGGCAGATGATATTTCTACATACGTATTTGTATGTGTTGTAAGAACATCCATATAAGTAGAGCTAATGGGACAAAGTTATGATAACTTATTTTTGTTGTTGTTGTTGTTATGTGCCATCGAGTCGGACCTGACTCATGGCGACCCCTCCTTGGGTTTCCCAGGCAGTATCACTACAGAAGTAGATTGCCCCATCTTCCTTCTGAGGAGTGGCTGGTGGGTTTGAACTGCCAGCCTTCTGGTTAGCAGTTAAGTGCCTTAGCCACTATGCTACCAGAGCTCCCTTGATAACTTATTAGCCACAGTCAACCACCCAGATGGAGCAAGTTGTTGGACCTGTGGGCTCAGGACCATGGTTGTGGGGGACATCAAGCTCAATTGGCATAACATACTACACAAAAACATTGTTCTATGTCCTACATTGGTGAGTAGTGACTGAGGTCTTAAAAGTTTGCAAGCCACCATCTAGATGTAACAATTGGTCTCTCCTTATCTGGAGCAAAGAAGAATGAAGAAAACCAATGACACATGGAAAAAGTTAATCCAAGGGACTAGTGGACCATGTGAACCTCAGCCTGCATGACCATGAGACCAGAAGAACTAGATGGTGCCTGGCTACCACTGTCAACTAGTTGGAAAGGGATCAGTGCAGGGGATCCTTGACAGAGTAGCAGAAAAGTGTGGAACAAAACTCAAAAATCATAAAAAAGACCAGGTTACTGGTCTGATAGAGCCTGGTGAAACCCCCAAGACTATGGCCCCTAGTTACCCTCAGGCCTGGAATTGAACTTACTCCCATGGCTTTCAGCCAAACAATAGATGGGCATATAGGGTGAACATTTACACCAGGTAGATACACTCCTTAGAACAATCAATCATGAGAGATCAGAAGGGCAGTATTTGCACAAGAAGATAGCTCAGGGGCAGGAATGCGTAGGAAAGAAGGACATAGGGAAGAGATAACTACAGGGAGGAAGTGGGAAGAGAGCTGTTACATTGTGGGGATTGCAGTCAATGTCATGAAATAAAATACGGATGAACTGCTATATGGGAAATGAATTTGCTCTGTAAACTTTCACCCGAATCACAATAAAAATTATAAAAGAAAATGAATTAGTTAAGAATAAAGCACATTTTGTTTATATGATTACTCATGCCCATATATAAGGTTGGCCGATGATATTTCTACATTTGTATTTGTATGTGTTGTAAGAACTCCATATAAGTAGAACTAACAGGGGACAAAGTTATGATAACTTATTACCCACAGTCAACCACCCAGGGTTACAGGTGAGGAGAGACAACTAAGTGATGCCCAAAGTAGCCCGTGGGAAGAGCAGGAGAAAGGGAATTAAAAGCCAGGAAGCCTGAGAGAAGAGCAATCAGCCAAAGGGATTAGTTGAGGAGAGGAAATTCAGGCCCGCCCAAAGCAGCAGGACCGGAGAGCAGGAGAAAGGGGATAAAAGCCAGGAACTCAGACAGAGGAGCAGTCAGCCCCAGGGACAACTCAGGGACGCACAAAACAGCCGGGCAGAA
>NW_006921718.1:3451840-3519913 GCF_000298275.1 Orycteropus afer afer | reverse complement strand
TGACATGGTGGCTGCAATGATGGGCTCAAGTATAGCAGGGATTGTGGGGCTGGCGCGGGATCGGGCAGTGTTTCGTTCTGCTGTGCATGGGGTCGCTGTGAGTCAGAAATGACTCGATGGCACTTAACAACAACAACAACAAGTATTTATTCAATAAATGAATGAACTAATTAAGCCAGATAACTAATACAAACATTTCATTTCTGGCTGGTTGTTTTAGTCTTGTGTAAATTTAGTTTATGTGATGCAAAAAATCTTGGGCACCTAAATTTGTATAGTGACAATGTTCATTTGGAATAGTAATGTTTTTTGTAGGATGTGACAGCACTTTGTAAATGAAAAAAAAAAAAAAAAAAAAAAACCAATCGCACTGCCATCCAGTCGATTCCAACTCATAGCAACCCCCAATGGGTTTCTGAGGCTGTAAATCTTTACAGAAGTAGATCACCCTGTCTTCCTTCCATGGAGTGGCTGGTGGGTTTGAACCGCCAACCTCCTGTTTGCAGTCCAGTGCCTTAGGGACTGCACCATCAGAGCTCCTTTGTAAGTGGAAAGATACAGTATTTCAGACATAGTATCTAGTATGTTAGGCAATCTTATATCTGAACTGTAAGTTTTTGTTCTTGATTAATGAACAAACATTTTTTACTATTGCAGGGTGGAAGGTGAAGGACAGTATACTGATATACAAGGACTGGAATGGTGTGGCAACTTTCATTTCACAGCTGCTCCAGGCCTGAAACTAAAGATACTCATGTAGATGTTCTGCACTGACATTTTAATGTGATAGAAGCTTTTAGTTGTAAGGAAAACAACTGAATGTGTCATCCAAAATGACTTCATGCACTATTTCTGTGTTACAAACTTTCCAATAAAATCATCACTCCCTTATGCCTTTTTTCAACTTTGTTTCCATCATTTTATAAATGGTTTAAAATAAAGTATGTGATTCAATTGAGAGTTAGCTCACTTCAGTAAGCACAGCAGAACTATCAGATCTTGGCAAAGTCAGTTTCCAATCCTGTGCCTCAGTTTTGTCATCTTTAAAAATACATCTATGCATCAAAGTGTGTTATCAAGAATGGGAGAAAATATTTGAAAATCAAGTATCTGATAAGGGTCTGTTGTTGTTGTACGCCATTGAGTAGATTCTGACTCATTGGCTCTGTATGACAGAGTAGAAATACCCCATTGGGTTTCCTGGGCGATAATATTGACAGAAGCAGATGGCCAGGTCTTTTCTCCCATGGAGTGGCTGGTGGGTTCAAACCTCCAACCTTTCAGTTAGCAGCTGAGTGCTTTGATCTAGTATCCAGAATATATGAAGACCTTTTACAACTCAACAATAAAAAGAATTTAAAAATGGGCAAAGAATTTGAACTAACATTTCTCCAAGGAAGATACACAAATAAATGGCCAATAGACATGTGAAAAGATGTTGCAAATAAAAACCACAATGAGATATCATTTCTTAAACAAACAAAAAAAATGAAACTCACTGTCATCCAGTTGATTACAACTCATAATGACCACCACAGGGTTTCCAAAGCTATAAATCTTTATGGGAGCTGATTGCCTCATCTTCTTATGCAAAGCAGCTGGTGGGTTCAAACCACCGACATTTTGGTTAGCAGCTAAATGTCTTACCCGCTGTACCACCAGAACACCTTTGGATGGCTATAATAAAAAAGGCAGTAAATGATGATGAGGATGTAGAAAAGTCAGACTTCTCAAACATTGCTAGTGGGGAATGTGAAATGGTGCAGCAATTTTGCAAAACATTTCTTCAAAAAGTTAAACATAGAGTTATCATATGAACCTGCAATTCTACTCCTAAGTATGTACCCAAGAGAAATGAAAATGTATGTTCACAGAAAGGTTTGTACATGAATATTCACAGCAGCATTAGTCATAATAACGGAAAAGTGGAAACAATCCATTCCCATCAACTAATTTTTGGGTAAGAAAAATGTGTATCCATACAATTGGATATTATTCAGCCATAAAAAAAGGAATGAAGTGTGATTGATGCTACATAATCAATGAACTTCAGAAACACTGTGCTAAGTGAAAAAAGCCAGTCACAAAAGGTTACATATTATGTGATTCCATTTATATCATATACCCAGAATAGGCAAATGTACAGACAAAAAGTAGATTAGTGGTTGCCAGGGGAGAGAGAATCCAGGAAGTACTGGTTTTTTAGGAGGTACTGGAAATGTTCTAGAACTAGATACAGTGATGATTGTTGTACAATGTTGTGAATGTACTAAAATCATTGAATTACACACTTTAAAAGGGTGAATTTTATGGCATATGATCTATATCTCAATTTTTTAAAAAGTAGGTCTCTATGTCCTCACATATCTATGCCCTGAAGGCTACTTCACCTTTTTGATAAATAAAGTATCAGAGCAGGACCAAACAGTTTCATTTAAAAAATAGTAAAGACCTGACTGTTGTTGAAACTGTTTTCCAAAGCTGGCAAAAGTAATGCATATAATAACTGTGTCATATTTCTTCACTCAAAATGTGAATATTCATAACCTAAAAAGGTTATGTTTTATTTTTTACTGTATAATTGTAACTGGACTGGAATGTCTTTTTAAAATGCTTAAATAAAATTTCATTTTTGTTAGTTTTTCATTTCAAAAGCTTTGTATTTTATTATTTCAAAAAGCCCTAGTTATAAGTGTTTTATGATAGATTTTTTTAAATTACAAAAAAATTACACATTCCTTGAATGTGTTGCTTTCCACTAGCTGGTTTGGTTTGAGAATTAACTAAGTATTTTTGTACTGGAAATCATAAGGAGATAAATACTGGTCAAGTTAATATAAGGTGAGAGGATGCTTTCAGGTACCAGGACATACAATATGAATCCCAAACTTCTGGAAAATACATAATAGAAAAGTATGTGCTTTACTGTAAATTGAATTTTCCCCAATAATATTTTAATGCAAACAAATTATTTAAGGTAAGCAAGGTATATATTTTACTTTTAAAATCTAACTTTTTACTGGTATAAAATAATTGTTCAATGTGTAAATTTCTGATTTTCTATGATACCAAAGTCATCCCTCTTAAACAGTTTTTCTCCCCCCCCCCTTTTTTGCTCCTTGAAACTAAATGCAGTTCAGTTATTTGATTAGTTGGTGCTAGAATTTGACCTGGAGCTTACATAATTAGAAGAGATTTTAGTTTTCCTCATTTAAAGGCCTGGTTACCATATGACAGTCTCATTTCAGGGGCAGTCAAATCAGCCATCTCTCTACTGCTGCTTTTACCTTTAAGTTAATTCAGAGCCTGAATGAGCCTTGATCCGATCATGATTTAACCACGGCAAGCAAAATGGGGTAAGTGTGTGCTTTTATGTTTTTTGAAAGGCATGGCAGGGGGTAATATTTCTGTAAGAGAAGAAAACCTCAAAGTCCTTACCATGTAACACACTAATTTAGATTCAAATGCTAACCTTTATTTAAGGTAGCCATTCCAAGAAACAACTTTTTATTCAAAAGTCATAACAATTTGTAAAATATTTATTTTCTTAATATTTATAATTTTTATAGTATGTTTTAATCTGCCTTTGCAGGTTGTCAGCTGATGAAATGTTTTGGAGATTAAAGAGTGTTGCATATTTGCAAATTTAATTGAAGCTGAGTTAGATTTTGAGAGCAGTCTTAAAGGATGATAGGATTCCTGATTTACAAGGTGGCATAAATCCAACATGTACATGCCTCTTTGGGATTAAGTATAATTAAAGAATGAAAAAGATTAGAAATGGAGAGAGGTTGATTTAAGCCTTTTGTAATACAGGAAAAGGATAGGGGAGTCTGTCAGAGTTCACTGCAATATGCCCAGAAAAATGTGTGCTGATTAATTACACAGGGACATTTATTATTGAAACAATTTTAACTCGGAGGTTTGAGGAGCATGAGGAGAAATAGGTTTCACTGAAAAGCTTTCTATTCTTTAAGTGAGAATAGAACTCCTTTATTATTAGTATTGGAATTATAAGAGTTTTTAATATGCTGAAACAATAGTAAATGTATTCTGGACATACAAATTGATCTTTGTATCACTATTTTTTCCTTTCAATTCAAAATCAGATTGTTGCAAATACTATTGCTCTTTCATTGAAGGCTGCTTCTGAAGGACACAGCATAAATGATCAGAAATTTATACTAGAGAAATACTCTTTGACACATGCTTATTCTTAAAAGTCTTCATGAGTTTAATTGTTAACATCCAAATTTTTGTTGAGACCATGGGCTCTGAAAATGCAATTTAAACTAATTCGAAATCTTAGAGGCTTTTGAAAGGAAAAAGATCATACTAACTTAAACTTTTAATACAATTATAAACTGAGTTTAAAGTGAAAAGTTAACAGACAAGTGTCTTATGCAAATTTCACATTCTACATTTGATTGATTTCAGACAGTTTAATGAGACTCCTGGATTCTCATTCCTTCATCTCTTCCCTCTCTTGTCTGTATATAGAAGGTTACATCAACATAGCAAGCCACTAGTAAACTCCATGCAATGGATGTACAAAGAACTGCTTGCTTGCTTCTTCTTGTTTTTGTTTTTTTAGGGGCAGTGGCTCTTAACATTAAAGGGGTCAAGGATCCCTTTGAGAATCTTTAGATATCAGTTCACCCTCTCAGCAAAAAACGTTAAATTACACAAAATTTCACATACAATTTTAGGAAGTGTGTGGGTGTCCTGAAACCCAACCCATGGCCCCCAGGTTAGAAATCTTTGAGTTCTAGTGTTAGGACTTGTGTACAAATTATTCAGCTTTTTTCCCTTAATTCCTGGAATTTTAAAAATGTAAGAATCTTTAATAATTCATGCTAATCTCTTAGAGCAATGTTGATTCTCCCATTCACCCTCCACCCCAACACACACACACACACACACACATACTTTACGTGAAAGTGAAACACAGTTTAACCAACATGCATAGTTTGGAAATTGGATATTGTTGTTAGTCTCCAATGACTTGATTAATCACTCATGCCTTTCCAGAGTACCCAAGGAATCACCTTGGGAGTTGTGGAAGAAAAAAAGATTCATCATTATTTTATCTGTAAGGCATTTTCAGTGCCCCAAATAAAATGAACTAAAATCATAAATTGCTAAAAATTACACAGGATACCCTTCTGATTGGTAGATTGACTATTATTTTGTTGTCTGCTCCTGCCCTGCTGTGGTTGAGACCTAGCCTAATTGATAAAAGGGAAGTTGGTAATTATTAACACTTGTTTTAAGTGTTCAGAAAAGAATCAGAAAAATAAAAAGGTAGTATCTGATGTGGAAATCTCTAGATTTACCCCCTGAGAATTAATGAATTGCTGTTCAGGATCTTTTTCAGGCTGTACTAATCTCAAAGGAGTTGCTGAGTGGAACAAGCGGTTAATGCACTTGGCTGCTAGCAGAATGTTCGAGGTTTGAGGCTACCCAGAGGCACTTCAGAGAAGCCCTGGCAATCTACTTCCAAGCAATCAGCCAAGGAGAACCCTATACAGTACAGTTCTACTCTGGCACGTATGGGGCCGCAAAGAGTCTGAATTGCTTCGATGGCAACTCTAATCGCAAAGGTTTTTTTAAGATACAGTAAACTTACATGGTTGTATGTCAGCCCTTTCCATTTTTCCTCAGGGTATGCTGGCTTGATTTTAGTAAGCAACAAAAAGACAAATTTTAGAAAATTCTCATGATCCCTAGAAAACCTCCTTTTCTTAAATTTTCACTGGATTTTCTTATGGCTTGTGTGGGTGAGCAAGGTGGCTAGTGATGGCTTATAAAGATAGAGTTTAAAAAATTGGAGCAAATCAGAAGAACCTTAATATTTAATAACTGACGCCTGCTGCTTACTGTAACACCTGGGCAAAGGATGAACAGTGGGAAGGAAGGGATGATTACATTTCTTTGGTGAGATACTTTTCAATTCCTGGGTGTTCCCACCTCCTTTTAGTCCAGCACTGTTAGGACCAGTCAATGCATGCCTAACTGACATCTGGGGAAAATAAAAGTTAAGGCTCTGGTAAAATTGTAAAATCAAAAAATTTCATTATTACAGTATATTTAGCCTTCTTTTAAAGTTTCCCAGTTCAAGTAAGTTTAGAGTTTAATTTTTAAAATGCTTTTATGACATGTTTTCCACTTCTGGATCTAGGATTTACAATCCAACTCTTCTTCCTGGGCAAAGCATTCATTTGGCTCATGCAATAACCTTTGAAATGTCACTTCTATCTGTTCTCTTCTTTCCTTTCTGATAGTCACTTCCTTGTTCAGAGCATCATTACTTTTCCTTGGGCTATTAAAGATGCCTACTAACTGGACTCTTTGTAGCCAGTCTTTCCTCTACAGTGCCCCAAGAGTCGTTGTCTTACTGAAGACATGTGATCTTGTTACTTCCTTGCTTGAAAACTCCCAGTGAGTCCTTATTCTCTGTGCTGCAGAGCAGGGACCAAAGAAGATAATCATGGCCCTCCATCTAACCCCAACCTGCCTGTCTAGCCTTACCTTTTACTCTGCCCTCCATGCTACTTGGATTTCTGAATCCACCCGTGCCTTGTAACTTTCCACTTCCATTCCTTTTCTGATCCTCTTTTCACCGTTTCTACATATTGTTCAAAGCCTGGCTCATATGCTACTCTTTCTTCATGAAAATTTCTCTAATCCATACAACTGGAACTTATCTTTTTTCTGAAAGTTCTAGGCACTTTATTCCTTTCTTATTATACTTGTCACAATCTATCATATGTTATAGCTATTTGTGTCTCTCATCTTTCAGACTACACTGTAAGCAGGGACAATGTCATTTTTGTCTTTGTATTTCTCTCAGCACCTGGCATAACACGTGGTGTGTGCTTAACAAAGGTTTGTGGAATTCAAATCAACAGTTTTTCTAAACTTCGCATTAAAATAAAAGCTTTTATTTTAGCCAAACCACCTTTCTTTCTTCCTAATTGAGTGGCCCTATTTTTCAAGTTTCTATTTGAAAAGCTCAAATAAGTAATGTCCAAAATGTCGGCAATGCAAAGAAGACAGAGTGAAAATAAGGACTGTGGAAGCACACCAGAGACTTCCGAGGAGAGAGAGAATTGTTGTTCACCAATAGGCTCAGATGAAATGTGAAAAAACATTCAAGAATGAAAAATGATTTGCTATGAATTGCAATCAACTTGATGGCAGTGAATTTAGGTTTTTTTTTTTTTTTTTTTTAATATTAGGTACCTTCCTAGAGGGCCAACGTTACCAGTAAAGATTGGATTCATCTTTATCTGTAAAAAGTAATGGTGGCTAAAGCAAGCTAAAAGTTTATTTCTCGTATTTAAAAAAAAAAAAAAAACCAAGTTAAGCAGTCCAGAGCTGTTTGAGCCGTCCCATGGTGTGAGGGACTCAGGGTCCTTCTTTTCTGCTTCTCTGCCATCCTTGTGTATCACCTCCTGGTCCGAGACGGTTGCTAGGGTTCCATCTATCTCACTGATATTCAGTCAACAGGAAGGAGAAACAGGAAGAAAATGATGTGTTCTCTCTTTTAAGAAGACTTCCCATTGGTCATTCACACTATTTTGTTTTATAGCTCATAGGTGGAAATCTTGTCTGGTGGCTAGACCTATCTGCAAGGGAGAATGGGGAAGACAGTCTTTTAGCTGTTACTATAGAATGCATATTGGGTGGCAGCTAGCGGTATTTGACAGAGGCAGTATCAAGCCTTACATTGCTTCTTGTATTCCTTCAAGGCAAAGTACAGCATTAGACATACAAAAAGGTAACTTTTATGAAAAATTTTCTGTAAAGGTAGGGAAAAAAAGACCAAGCTGAGCTGGAAATAAAGAGATTCATCTGGATTAAAGGACAGAGCCCTTGACAAAATGACAACAGTGACAAAGCAAACCTTTAGTCTTTCCTCTGCTCATACCTGCATTCTGTGTTTTCCCTGTCCCTCAAGGATTCATTTCCCTTCATCCTCCCATCTACCCAATGAGGTAAGGATTATTTCTAGAGAGGTTATACAGATCTATAAACTGAAGCCCAGAAGGATTCAGTGATTTAACCAAGAGACTTGCCTTATTGCTCAAGAGACTTCAGAGAATGAAAAATAAAGAATGTAGCTGGCTTGGAATCTGCTTTAATTTGGAAACACACACACACACACACACACAGACACACAAACACATATAATAGACTGTGCTTCAAATGGATTTCTACTTGATTTTGACTGACTGCAGATGACCTCAATTAGTCCCTACAGAAAAACCTATTACAAGTTTTTCACTTGCAATATGAGGTAGGTGATTTCATTTAATGTGAAATACTTAGAGAAAACTCTAGAACTGTGACTCTCAATATTTTAGGGGTCAGATGAACTGCTTTGAAAACTCTTCTGATTCAGCAAAGCCCCTAGCCTCCCTAAGGCATCTTGTAGTACTTAGCTATATTTTTAAATACATAGGAATTTATTCTTATTAGTCACCCCCCAAAACACTCACAAATACTGAGGTGGTTGTTGCACCAAATGATTTAAAAATTAAGACTGGACTTTCACATTTTACTTTATATATATCTGAACACTTAGAAATTTTTAACAATGAAAATGAATTATACATAAAATAAAAACTTTAAAAACAGAAAAAAAACATGGTTTAAAATACAAGGTACATGTCATTATCAATGGCATTTTGTTTTTTATAGAATCATTATAAATCTCAGGAAGAAAACGTCATAAAACATGGAGTGATATCTGCTGGTGGAGGCAGGCCACAAGGTGAGTGGAAATTGCAAAGAACTTGTTTCTAATAAGAACACATGTAAAATGAGAACTTTGATATAGATCAGAGATTATTCTTGAAGTATATGTATAAATTGCTTTGAAGAATTTTATAGTCTTTCTTTGTTTAAAAACAAAGAAAACAAACTATGAGATTTCTTCAGTACTTACCAGTGAGGGCTAAACCAGCATGTTACATCAGATTTCACTGCATGCATGAATGTTTACCTTTTTAATGTCCATTATTGAGAAAATGATCGAGTCCCACTATATGGGATGTCATTGGGAATTAAAAAAAAAAAGTCCTTAAGAACAGACATATTTATGTTATGTTCAACTTAATATATTTACTTTATATTCAACTTATAGTTACTTAGCCCATACTATGTCACGTAATACTTTTGTCATATAATAACTATGTGGGATAGGTAAGTATCATCCTTATTTTACAGTTGAGAAAACAGGCTACTTAGGCTTATAAGGATTAAGTAACGTACCTAGGGTCACAAAACTATTAGTAGAGCTGGGATTTGAAGCTAGTAAATATAAGAAAAAAGTTCCATGGTTTAAAACTTTTGTTTTTTCAATTCAAAACTGAAAAGTTCTTATTGTAAACAAACAAAAATAAATTTGATCAAGACAGGAGAGTATAAGTAAAATTTGAAAGCACATTCACTTCTAACCCATTCTTCTTTCCAAGCATAACCATTATTAGTAGTTTGGTATAAGTCCTTCAATAGCTTTTCTTTTGTCCAGTGTACTTTTCACTCCCTTTCTACTTAAAAAAACAAATGATTATAGGTTGAAGGTACAATATATATTTATTAGGATAAACTTATACCTTTAAACAATAACTGAAATAGCCATTCATTCAGCTAACATTAGGAATCTAACTGCAGAGGTTCAAGGAACAGAACTCACTCTCTCCTGTTGTTGCTATGTGCTGTGGAGTCGGACTCAACTCATAGTGACCCCTCCTTGGGTTTCTGAGGCTATGGAAGTAGATAGCCCAACCTTCCTTCTGAGGAGTGGCTGGTGGGTTTGAACCACCAGCCTTCTGGTTAGCAGTCAAGTTTCTTAGGCACTACGCTACCAGAGCTCCTCACTCTCTTCTAGGGACTCCTAATCTAGTGCAGTGGTTCTGAATTTATTTTTGAGAGTTTAATTAGGACTCCTCTGAGAATCTGATGCAAGTGCTGAACCTTTCCCTATGTAAAATTTAGCCTGTTATTCAGGGGATTGATGGGCAACCTAAGAGTATATGAACCCCTGCTCTTGTAGAAGTGAAAGACGCTTTTAATAATTTAACATAACTATTAGAAGAGATGGAGGAAGGTTGGGCAATTTACTTCCTTAGTGATATTGCCTTGGAAACCCAAGGATGGCACATAACAACAACAACATTATAGGAGAAGTGTGAACAAGATGCTATGGCAACACAGAAAAACAAGGGCTTAACTCTACTGGGACATGTCAGGAAAGGAAGGGAAGAGTGACACTTCCACAGACTCTTTGAGGACATTAGGAGTTTGCCAGCTAGCTTGGGGTAAAAGGAAGGATACCCAGAAAGAACGGGAAACCACAAGTCTTTCTTTGTGATTGGAGCTCAGTGTGTATTGGAGTGATTGAAGAAGGGTCTGCCGAGCTGGGGGAGACAGATTATGAACGGAATTTGCCTGTTGTGTTAGGACTTTTGAACTTCGACAGTCACTGAAGGATTTTAGTTAAGACTTTTATAGGTAGATAAAAAGGCTATAATGAATGAATTATTAAATGATCAAGGAAATATTAATTTGAATGATGGAATAAAATACCAAAAGGAGATAAGACCATTTGATTTAGATCTGTTGGGGAATCACTGACAAATAATAATGTTATTAAAAAGATAAATTACTAAAATCAAATGGAGTTGATTAGAAGGAGTTCTGGTGGCGTAGTGCCTAAGGCACTTGACTGCTAACCAGAAGGCTGGCAATTCAAACCCACCAGCCACTCTTCGGAAGGAAGATTGGGCGATCTACTTCATAGTGATACCACCTCGGAAACCTAAGGAGGGGTTGCTATGAGTCGGATCCAACTTGAAGGCAGTGAGTTTGGTTTCTTTTCTTTTCTTTCTTTTCTTTATTGGAAGGTCATTGTTTTTACAAAAGAAATTGGGAGAATAAAACTCTGAAGCTGTCTTTGTAAGATAACAGGACTATATGTAAACTCAAAATTTGAGCAGCTCATCTGCCTCCTGGCTGTAGTGAGTCCCATGTACAATTAAGCTAGTGTCAGAGTGTATCACCCATTCCTGGTTCCCCAAACTCCTCCACACCCCTGCTGCCCAACAGTAACTCCAAATGGGCTATTTGCTTTCCTATCAGCCCTTCCTCCTGCAATGAGCAGGAAAAGAAAAGTGAGTAGAATGGATCAGTTCTTCAAAATTTCTGTACTAAGCATGTCCTTCTTTCATAATTGTTTTTAATTGATCAGAATGTGATTTAGGTTTTAAAATATCTGTAGTATAAAGTAAGGCTTACAGATAATGTTATAGCTGGTTCATTTCTGTTTGGCTGTACTTAACCTAAAATGCCTACCTAAAAATCCATATTAGTCTCAGCCCATATTTCTTGGTAGTAGCTTAAAAACTGAGCAAGACTAAAGTCCCAGGAAGGGCATTTTATCTGATAAATATTTGTTATTCTTTTAAAATTTTACTGACATGCTATAAAGACTTCTAAGGCTGAACTATGTGTATATTGTTTATGCTATTTTGAGTGTATGCTCTCTTATAAAATATTTTTTTTAAATACAAAGAGGCATTTGGTATTTGCCAAAGACTAGTGCTTTGAAAGATTTCTCAGTACTATACATGTTTAGATAAGGAACTTTTGTGAAAATAAAATTTACAGTTTAGTTGAAATACCATTGATTTTACCATTTCCAGCTCATTAATTTTTTTAGAAATTAGGCCTCGTTGCTATTACAACAAACAAAGTTCTGTACTGTTTTCTTTGAGGAAAACCATTAAGCATAAGCATCCTGGAATTCAGTTTAGCTGGAAAAACTTGTGTTGAGTGCTTACCTCAAAAAGTTCTTAAACTCTTATAACAGGTCAGAGGAATTCAAATAAATGATATAATTGATTTATCTTTAAAACGCAAGTCAATTTTGCATCCCTGCCTATAAGACATGAATGAATAAGATATAATAATATTTAAAATGGCTTGCCATTGAGTAAAGAGCTCTGGTGGTGTAGTGCCTAAGGCATTTGACTGCTAACCAGAAGGCTAGCGGTTCAAACCCACCAGCCACTCCTCAAAAGGAAGGTTGGGCAATGTACATCTGTAGAGATACTGCCTTGGAAACCCAAGGAGGGGTCACTATGAGTCGGAGCTGACTCAACAGCAGTGAGTTTTTGCCATTGAGTAAACTTATTACTGTAAGATGTTTATTCTGAGGCTTTAAGCACAGCTCTCTAGTTTAATAAGCATCAGGTACATACCAGCTGCTATGTTGCTGTTGTTGTTATGTACCATCGAATCAGACCCATCTCATAGAGACCCCTCCTTGGGTTTCTGAGGCAGTATCAATACAGAAGTAGATTGCCCCATCTTCCTTCTGAGGAGTGGCTGGTGGGTTTGAACTGCCAGCCTTCTGGTTAGCAGTCAAGTGACTTAGGCACTACGCTACCAGAGCTCCTGCCAGCTGCTATAGGATATAAATAAGAAATGGTTTCTTCCCTAATGGAGCTTAGAGTGTTGAATGAGAAACAGACGTAGAGGTTATCACTTGGCTTTTCCAGCAGGGAGAGATATTAATAATATGGTATGAGAATATAATATAAGAAGGATTGAGTTAACTGTGACTTGGAGGATCACGGTAGGCTTCATAAAGAAGGAGGTGCTTGAATTGAGCCTTGAAGAAGTACTTCATTAATTAAGAAATTTGAGGCATAGAAGACAAAGAGGAGCAAAGGCACAGAGGCATGAAAGTGCTTGGGGTGAATGAAATGCATGAACTGTAATCATCTATAACTGAATTCTTTTTTTACTAATCTAAAGTTTTATCTGAAATATTATGAAAATAGGGGAATAAGTCAAGTAAATTCAACTAGTGTTGTCACTAAAACTAGCATAATGATATCAACTAGTGTCAAACTAGCTACACCAACATGTGGGTAGCCCCACCCAGGCAGCCTCTCCAAGTTCAGGTTAGAAGGGTTGCCCCAGAGAATAGGGTGAAGTAGTGATTTGCACAGGTGATATACTCAGGTTGGTGAGATGGGGCCTCTGAGGTTTAAACTTAAGGTTCTGTAGGAAAAGGTGGATCAAGACACTTGGGTACCCCAGAGAGGCTACATATCTGGTATTTGTTCAAATGGGTTTTCTTTTGATATTCAACATTTGAATAGATGAGAAGCTGATCCTTGTATGGAGGAAGGGTAGAAAAGGGAGACTCCCAAGGACAGTGCTGAGCCTTCCTCCTGGAATCAATAGCAGTTCAGCTCTGGACTCATACTAGATCACCATTCAGCAAAAGAAAAGTCCTACAAAAAAAACCAGACTCACTCTTCTTAGAAGGCTCCCCTGACTCTAGGCTACTCAGCCTCCACCCAAACACACACACACACACACACAGAGCTTATCAAAGCCTTCCTTTCAATCACACAAGATACTTTCCTTGAGAGAAGTCTTGATAAATAATTACATTTCCAGGGATATTTTAGCCCCTCTTACAGATTGATGCACAGGCAGCTCCTTACTCCACCTCTAACCTCATCTTCAGGCCCAAAGTTGCCAAGGAACTGATTGCATGAAGCTGTGCTGAGAGGCTGTTGTGGACACAAGCTTTCATTTCTTCTGGATCCTGTAGTGATGACCCTCCTCTTGGATTGTGCTTACCTCTGAGCTAGGTACTTCAGACCATAGATGCTTAACACATAGTCCTTAATTTTGAGGACCTTTGAATCTAGATCTTTTGAGGGGACTAACATTTGCCTTTTTTATCTTTATTGATCCCAGGGTAGGGCTGAACTTCCAACTTTGTCCTAAGGACAAATTGTAAAACATAATAACTACCATTTATCATACCAGAGACTAGTTCTGTTTTCTATTTTCCAAAGAAAATCAGAATCTTCAGCAGTTTAGGTAATTTCCCCAAGATCAAACCACTCTTTAAATCATGGAGCTTGGATTTGAATCTACATCTTCCATACTTTAAAGCTCAGATTCTCCATTTCCGTCACTTTTGGCAATTAGCTTTACTCTCAGTGTTGCTCTCAATTGGCTAAGGTATTAGCTGATAGCAGTAAGGTGTGTTAAAAAGAAGTTTCTCATGATCAAGGAATACAGTTTTAGTGGTGGTAAGAGACAGTGAAGTTGATGTACTTGACAACTATTTTACTCCAATTATTTATGAGGCCTGTCACACTGAGATTAAAGCAGTGTTATAAAAATGCATAATCACTGTATTTGTATAAGAAGTTGGGACTCTGTAGCCATTTTACTATTGCTGTTGAAACAGATTAACCCCTAAGTCCCAGGAAAAATAGGGATGGACCAGGAATCTATGACTCAGTCAAGTCTCTTAACCCCTCTGGACCTCACTTTCCTTATTTGTAAAGTGCAGTGTTTGACTGGCTGATATTTGTGGATCTGAGTTCTCATCTTCTTTACCACTTTATGCTTAACTATTGGTTTATACTGCATGTAGTTCTGGTATGTGCAGTTTTGTTTAATATTGTTTCTCCAAACTATGGGATTGGTTCATTAATTTACTCAACACCTATTTATTCAGCAACTACTATGTTCTAGACCCTGCTTTAAATGTAGGGAAATACAGTGAAGAAATTATCCAGGCCCTTATGAGGTGGAGGTGGGCAGAGATGGACAATGATTACATAAATCTGTAGCACTGTCATTTAATGATAAATGTGTGAAGAAAAATATAGCAGTAGAAGGGAGATAGGGAGTGGAAGTGGGGTCACTTTCTTATATGTGGTGGTCACAGAAGGCCTTTCTGAGAATATGGCATTTAGGCAAAAGCCAGAACTCTAGAACTTTTTTATCCTTAATGTATGAGAGTGGGATATGGTAAATTTGAGAAGACCCTGAAGAGGTAGGAAAGATACAGACTGATGGAGGTGAGTAAGAGCCCTTCCTTCCCACAGCCCTCATGTCCCAGGAGTTTCACAAATGAGCTTTTCTCTGTTTCTATGATTCTAAACATTCCATTTTAACATTTTAATGAATTTTCAAATGTACTGCATCTACTTCCTTTTTACCAGTGGAGATTATTAGAGTAATTTATTTTTTGAACTATGGTAACTAAATTTACAGGATCTCAAGAGATCCGTTTTATGTATGCACTTAGCATCCAGATATACAGTACTTCTTTCTTTATTGTATTTTACTGTATCGAGCAATAAAGCGAATGTGTCTCTTTAGAAAGTCTCACAAACCACAGGCTAGAAGAGGGCCTTACGTAAACAATGTGTGGGAAGGAGTTAAAGATTTTAAGACCAGGTGGGAAATTCTGCTTTCAAAGAGGTAGGAGTTTCTTGGATTCATCCTCTATCTACTAGCTTATTCACTGCCTATCACAGAATTTATTTTGAGACCAGGAGCTAGGCCAGGTCTCAAGCAGGTGAATGGCAGACACAAAGGGTAAAGGTGAGATCTCTGCATGTTAAGGAAAAGAAAGAATTAGGCCAGGCAATGTGGCTTCTAAGGTACATTCCAAAGTGGGGGGAAAAAAGAAAGGATTGACTTTGCCTAGAGCTACACCTGCCAAGAAATCCAAAATATTACAATCTAATATATACAGTATATATAACAAAGTCTAAGCCATTGCAGATCACCCTCTTTTATGACCCTGTGACTTTGAAAATACTTTTTCAAGCCTAGAGCATTGAACTCTTTAGCATTAAATTCCAAGCCTGGATTTCTTGCAACCAAATTCTTCTCTTTCAGTCTCTGCATGGTGTTGCTCAATTACCAGACTTTTAGGTAAAAGAACATGGGCTTGTTTTAATTTAGGGAAGACTATGTGCTAAATAGTTATATTTAAGAGTGTTTACATAGATTTATCATCTTTGTCAACAACCTTGTATTGAGCTTCAATTCTATCTGAGAATGTAAAATGGCACCAAGGATATTGTTGTTGTTAGCAGCTCCTGTTGAGTCAGCCCCAACTCGTGGAGATTCATGCACAGTGGGATTGGTCCATCCATAGGCTGATTTTCAAAAGTAGATCTCCAGGCCTTTCATCCCAGTTTATCTTAGTCTAGAAGCTCCACTGAAACCTATTCAGCATCATAGCAACATGGAAGTCTTCACTGACAGGTGATGGTTGTGCATGAAGGACATTGGCCAGGAATCAAACTCTAGTCTCATGCATGAAGAAAATTCTATCACCAAACCACCAAAGCTTCAGCAGGGAGACTCTCTGAGGTGGGGGTTGGGGGGGGGGAGAAAAAGCTCCTCTCTCAATGAGTTTATAATCTACTTAGAAAATCAGATTGTTTATATAAAATGATAACCAATAATAGAAAGTCATGGTTTTTGTTCCAATTCAGTTTTTCAGATATTCGTTGAAAGAGATAATTCCTATTGGGTTAAAGGGGGGAAGTTCCAGAGAGGGAATGGGCCTTGAGTTAGACTTTCAGAAATGAGTAAGGATTTGAAGATTGGAGTAGGGTGAGGAGGGCAGACTAGGCAGCAGGGAAAGGGAGAGACGAGGTAGGGATGTAGAGGCGAGCGGCGAATAAGATCTAAGATCTAGGCAGCTGGAATATTGCCTACATATTGGAAATGAGGTTGGAGGGGAAGGTCAGGGACATTGTGGAGGGCCGTGAGGTTTGTATTTTATTTTATAAAGAAGAGAGCTATTGTTTGAGCAGGAACAAGACATAATCAAAGTACTATTCACAGAAAATTGGTAACAGCGTAGAGGGTTGATAAATTATCTAGGATGCTGATACAGAAGTTTAGACAGGAAGGACTCAGGGCTGAAACAAAGAGATGACAATGGGAATGGAAAGGAGAAATTTTAAGAACACTTATAAAAAGAGACTCACAAGAACTTCACTACTGAAGGAAGAATTACAGGATGAAAGGAAGATCATGGTGAGGTCTTGAGCTTGCTCAATGGTGGTACTATTGACAGTACTAGGAAAATCTGAGGGTGGAGCATGAATGGGGAAAAGATGGCCAAAATTTCTGAACAGGTTGAACCTGGAGTAACCAGGCAACAGTCAAGTGAAATATTTATTAGGAAGAAATATAAGTGCAACCGGGATATTCATTTTAGCAGAAACAAAGGTCAAAAGAAAAGCCAGTTTTACTTCCTTTTCCCAAAATAAAGAACTGAGTATTTTGAAACAACCCAGACTGCAGAGTGAAAGAACTGTTGTCAATTGCCATCAACTTGGCTCCGACTCATAGCAACCTTATCTATAACAGAACGAATGTTGCCAGGTCCTGCACCATCTTCATCATTGATATGTGAGAGAACTCCAAGCCAAACCAAGCTCACTGCCATCTAGTCGATTTCGACTCAAAGTGACCCCTCCTTGGGTTTCTGAGGCGGTATCACTACGGAAGTAGATTGACCCATCTTCCTTCTGAGGAGTAGGAGTTAGGAAATTGTGAACTGCTTAGCATAATTTCTATTTGGGGAACAGTGTTTTATGATGTTGAATGAAAGAGAAGTTTCCTTTCCGGGGACTGGAGGGCTAGGGAAGGGAGGAAATTGGTTGCTGTATCACCATGCTGCCAGATAAAATTTGGAGATACCCAGTTAAATTTTAGCCTCAGCATTGTGGAGCTGGCAGGACTTTGAGAGTCTCCTTCTATCGTTGATGAGGAAATGGAAGCCCAGAGAGAGTGGCTTACTTTCCCTGGCCCCATGGTCAGTGAGGAGTCAGGGTCGAGTCCTCAGTCTAGTGTTCTTTCCCTTCCCTGACCCTGCTGCAAAACAGGTGTACTACCTGCCTGGCTCTTTGGGGGGCATTTTTACATAGTCCTACAGCTGGGAGTCTGATGAAAATGTTCATAGATTGCGTTATCAAAAAGTGAAATGGAAGGTCTGGGAAGAGTACTAAGTACATAGCACTGAAATCAGAAAGCAACGTGGGGCAGCATTGTGGGCATTGCTAGATGGACTTGCCTTCCGCTATTTTCCAGTGACATCAAACAAGATGAAATGGGCATATATGGAATGATTTCCTTATAGCTTGCTTAAGCAGCCCTAGATTTCAAGTAAGGTCATTTAGTCTTTCCAAAGATTCTTTTAAAGGTTCTTAGGAGCAGGATTGCCATCCAGCTAACTGGGATGGGAGAAATGTGTAATTCAGTTTGGAGGCAGGAGAGTGGAATATTTCTATTATTTATTATTTTTATTTCAATTTATTCCAAAAAGGAAATTGAGATAATGCAACAAGAGACTTGGGAATCAGAATATAACTTCTCAGAAAAATCAGTCTTGTATTCTGGTCTGTTTTGGGGATGTCACTAGATCTTTTCTCCTTGTGCCAAATTTACCAGATGTGGTTAAAAAAAAAATTACTTATCAGTTGGGTTTAGTTTGCCTCAGTCCTGGAGAGTGCACAGTACATATACCATAAAATGAGATTATAAAAGAAATAATCAAATGAAGGATGAATTTACACTTTTCATCTACCAATCAAAATGTTGAATGTTACTTATATCTAAATTACTTATGCTACTGACCTCTGTAATAACAGTAGCTTACAAGATGATCCCTGCATCAGTGAGGATGCGTGCCAGTTGAAAAGGCAAGTGCCAAATGACCAAGGCAGGCTTCGTGAGGGATTGAGACCTGAGCTACCCTTTGAAAATCCTTTAATCAGGATTTGGGTTGGCAGAAAGCTGAGTTTTGGTAGAGAACTTGTGGGACCGTGATCCTCAGGTAGGCATGCATAAGGTCTATGAACTAGGTCTCCAGGGAGAATGCTGTGGGTTTAGTGGCAAGAAAACATTGCTGACCCCTGAATGGTGCACAGGCTGGGGATTATTTTTCTAACTAAAGTATTTGATTTACAAGGGTTGCTTATTATTTTCAACTCCTGGAGTCTTTGTTTATGAGAAGGTAGTGAGAAATTTATAGTTATTCTGAAGATTGAATTTTATTCTATACACATTTCTAACAGTTCTGAAAGCACCAAAGACAGATCCAAATTGGGCATCATATTATCTGAACTATGAAGAAAACCCTTCTCCTAGGGAGGCAAGTAACCTGGTTTCCCCTCTGACTTAAAATAGGCTTTGGTGACTGCTGATCTATTTCACAAGGTACTAACTCAGCCACCTGATTTAGAGCTGGTGAGTCCTGCAACTGCCTCTGCTTCAGCAAGAGGAATATTTCCTGCAGATTAGTTGAGGTTTTAACACGTTGACATACCCTTATGCAAATTAGGCATCCTTGGGTGGGAGGGACCTCTCTCAGGAGCCCAGGGCTCTTTCCCTCCACAATTCTCCCAGGAGCCTCTCTTGACCTTTGTTGCCATTCCTCTCCTCCAATGGGGACTGATCTAGTGAAAACAGAGGCATCCACTTGATTTTCTTTTTACTTTCTATAGGGGCAAAGCTGCATATTCTCTGCTCTTATACAGTGTTTCTGAGAGGTTCTTAATTCCCACTCCGATGAATCCAGGGAGAGAACCTATTTGAAGGGCTGAGATTAAATAGGGTCAGGATGAGGGATGAGATGGAGCCTATCTAACTGACCCCATGCCCACTGCATGCTGCCCAGCCCAGCCCATGACACATTCAGGCTCACAACTCAGGTTCTGGCACCTTTATGTATGCCAGTAAGGTGAGTCAGAAGAGCCTCTGGAAGTAATATGGTCTGAAATTTTTGATAAGTCTTGATACCTTAAACTCAACATTCTAAAACTTCAAATAATTATCTGTAGTCAATGGATTGCTTTATGTGTGTCACAGTGTGCTGGTGTTCCTTTTTTCTGAATGATGTTGACACATACCAACTCAACCAAATTACTCTATCCTGATTGATATTATTAGATGGATGAAAAATTTACATGCCAGTGGATTGAGGGTTGGAGAGGATCTCTGCGGGTCCATATTCTGAGGTAAAGAGGCTTCTGTGCTCCT
This sequence comes from Orycteropus afer afer, assembly GCF_000298275.1. Classification (NCBI taxonomy): domain Eukaryota; kingdom Metazoa; phylum Chordata; class Mammalia; order Tubulidentata; family Orycteropodidae; genus Orycteropus; species Orycteropus afer. The sequence goes on along the minus strand of NW_006921718.1, from coordinate 3,500,011 downwards.
GAGCTGTGGAATGGACCCAGGGATTGCTCACTGCCCACGCTCCACCCCTCTTCTCACCAACTGTGGGCATTTTGGTGTTGCTGGCAGTAGTGGAGCATCAGTTAGTTTGGGTTTGGGACCATTCATTAGGAAATCTCCTGGTTCTACAACCACAGTGGTGGCCATGGGGATGTATTTCTTTTCCTTTTTTAAAGTATTGTATTTTTGGTGGCAATGTGCACAGCACAAGTTCCCATTCAATGATTTCTATACATATTGTTCAATGACACTGGTTACATTGAACAATATGTATTACATTGAACATGATTTCCATTCCAGTTATTTTTTTCCCATTAACTTAATCTCACTGCTGCCCCCCCCCAACATTTTCATCTATGCTTTAGAGTAACTGTTGTCCACTTGGTCTCATATAGATGATTTTTTTTTTTTAAGCCTCCTGGTTTAATTTTTAATTTTTTTTATTTTGATTTGGGTGAAGATTTACAGAGAAAATTCACTTTCCATACAGCAGTTCACATATACTTTGTCTCATGTCATTGACCATAGTTTACCACAATGCAACAGCTCCCCTCCTACTTCCTCCCCATAGATACCTCTTCCCTGTGTCCATCCCTTCATACTCTCCTGCCACCTGAGCTGTCTCCCTGTGCATAAGCAGCCCTTCCTTCTCCCATTCATATAGATGATTTTTTAAAGGAGAGCAGTACTCAAGAATGATGCTCTTTACTTTATGAGCTAACCTGTTATTTAGCTAAAAGATGACCTCAAGGGATACAGTATTTCAGTTCGAGGTTTAAAGGGTATCTCAGGGCAATAATCTCAGGTGTTCCACCAGTCTCAACTGGCCCAGTAAGTCTTGACTTTTTGAGAATTTGAAGTTCTCTTCCACATTTTTCCCCCTTTCTGTCTATATCCATTTATTGTGCCCCTAATCAAAATGTTTGGTAGTGGTAACTGGGTACCATCTAGTTCCGGTCTCAGGCCATTTAGAGAATTAGTCCTGTAGACCACTTCCTTCTCTGAATCTTGAGTTTCCAAGGGGGTATATTTCTGACTGTAAAACTTTTCTCGATACAATAAAATAGTATGATTTTTTTTCCTAATGAAAATAATTTCCAGACTAAACTCTTTATATATTTACTGCTGATTTCTTATTGTTTATGTGAGGCAAGTAATGGTAAAAAGCATGTTTCTCTGGCAGTCTATTGGATGAGAATTCAATTCACTTCCACAAACATTTCTTAAGCACCTGCCCAGAATGGTTCTAGGGGCTAGGATACAAATATGAATAAACATCCTCCCTGTTTCTTGGTTGCTCGCAGTCTGGGGGAATTGGCCCTCAGGAACTTAACTAAGGGTAATGGTGGCCTCATGATGTGGTTCAGTGGCAAAGGCCTCCCCGTTTCTAGCAATACCTGTATTTCAGAAAAAGTTAAGTAAGAGGCTGATTTGAGAACCCTTTGCATAAGACCACTTACTATTTGGTATATTTAGTGCTAGGATCCTATTTTAACTCTACTATAATTGCCTCTGCCATTTATAATTTCTATATATTCAAGGATGGTTTGATAATACATATATAAGGAAGACTGGGCAATCTACTTCTGTAGAGATACTACCTCGGAAACCCAAGGAGCAGTCACTATGAGTTGAGTTGACTCAATGGCAATGAGTTTGGGTTTTATATATTTTTAGAAGTACATATGAAAAATGACATTATAATTAAGTTATCCTCATTTTAAATGTTGTTGTTGTTGTGTGCTCTCTAGTCGGACCTGACTCATAGCAACCTCTCCTTGGGTTTTTGAGGCAGTATCTCCACGGAAGTTGATTGCCCTACCTTCCTTTCAAGGTGTGGCTGGTGGGTTTGAACCGCCAGCCTTTTGGTCAGCAGTCAAGTGCCTTAGGCACTATGCCACTGGAGCGCCTTCATTTTAAATACTTGTACATTTATATATTGTGAAATTTATCTCCTGTCTATCATTTTCCTTCTAAGGGTCACACTGTTCTTTTTGTTTTCTTCCATTATGTTGAGTAATCAATTATATTAATAGATTCATAAGCACAAACCATTTTTATATTCTAGAATAGACTTTACTGATTATTGTAATTTTGTTCACTATTGTTTTATTTGAAATATTTGCATATTTATTCACATATTTTGGCTATCCTAGAGTAGATAGTTTGTTTTTTGGTTTTTTTAGAGTAGATTTAGTGTCAGAACCTCATAGAATGGATTTAGCATACTTATATGTATTCTTGCTCTAAACCAAAAAAACAAACTGACTGCCATTCAGTAGATTCCAACTATAGCGACCCTATAGGACAGAGTCAGATTGCCCCATAAGGTTTACAAGGCTGCAAATCTTTATGGAAGCAGACTCCTTAATCTTTCTCCCATGGAGCAGCTGGTAGGTTTGAACTGACAAACTTTTGGTTAGCAGCCAAATGCCTTAAGCATTGCACCCCCTGAGCTCCTTATTCTAAGCTCTGTTGTTATGTTGTTGTTATGTGCTGTCGAGTTGGACCCGACTCATAGCAATCCCTCCTTGGGTTTCCAAGGTGGTGTCACTATGAAAGTAGATTACCCAGTCTTCCTTCTGAGGAGTGGCTGGTGGGTTTGAACCACCAGCCTTCTGGTTAGCAGTCAAATGCCTTAGGCACTATGTTACCAGGGCTCCTATTCTATACTCTACTATACATTAAATAACACAGTTAATGTTACTCATCAAACTTTCCTGTGATATTATCTAAGGCTGTTTCTTATTTTAGGGGTAGATATTTGCCCCTCCTTTCAATTTTTTCTTTAGTTTCCTAGTCAAGTTTTCTGCAGTTTTAAAAAATAAATTTTAGTAATTTATATTTTCCTAGAAAACTGTCCATTTAATCTAGCTTTCCAAATTTATTGGTAATAAGCTGCACATAGCATTCTAGAAACAATGTTTAATATTCTCTGAATTTGTGGCTCTGTCTCTCTTTTTATTCCTACTCTCTGTGTTTTCTTCTTTTTCTCAATTTCTCTCTCCCATAAGTCTTGCCAGAACTTTTCTCATTTTATCAATCCATTCAATCTGTATTCTGAAATAGCTATAAAGGCCCACATAGGGATTCATACATTATTTTTATGACAGTAAAAGTTGTTCCTAATTATAGTGCTTTGGAATTCTATGGCATGACACTGTTTATTTGAAGATGTAGAATCGTAGAAAGAATAATGTGCCTACTCGGTGCTACTTACTGTGTAACTTTGGGTAAAGACTTAATTGTTTGCAACCACAGTTTCCTCTGTATCAAATGAATGGTAAATATGCTCTGCCCACTGCACAGCATTACTGTGATGATCAAGTATGATAATGAACATTGTTGTTGTTATGTGCTGTTAAGTCGGCGCCGACTCATAGCGACCCCTCCTTGGGTTGCTGAGGCAGTATCACTATGGAAGTAGATTGCCCAACCTTCCTTCCAAGGAGTGGCTGGTGCGTTTGAACCCCCAGCCTTCTGGTTAACAGTCAAGTGCCTTAGGCACTATGCTACCAGAGCTCCTATAATGAACATAAGAGTGCTTTGAAAAGTATAAAGTGCGTACAAACAGGTGTTACTGCCCTGAAATATACATAGTTTTTAGGCTGTACACCAGAAAACAAAACAAAAACCAAACCTCTTCAAAAGTTATTTTTTAAAGCATTTTTCTGCATCACAAAGACTCTCCTCTCTGAAAACGATTTCAGAATTTGCCCAGGTGAATTACTTTCGTTTCAGGAAAGACTGTTTCCTTATCACCCTCCCTCCAACATAAAAAGTTCTTATTCTACTAAATTAGAAATGTGCACTGAAGACCCATTCAATAAAGGACACTGAAATGGAAATTAACTCAAGTCTGCTTTCAATTAATTTCAATTCCCCAAAGTGCCAAGCTTTCCTTTTCTGTCACAGCAGTAATTGGAAAGTAATAGACTATCCCAAGATTTTGTCTTATGCTTGTGGGGGAGGATACATCTAGGTCAGTCTAGTGGAGGGTCAGGAGATTTTCCAGCATTCTTTAGGTTTCTGTTAGCTTTGTTATTTAAAAAAATATTTGAATTAACACTATAAAGGTATGGCTATAATTTTTTAGGTAAAAGTTTCAACATTCATATTTTATCTGTATCAATAATTTTAGAACTTTTGTTTTTAAATAGCAGAAACCAATCTTAAAAGGAAAATTTTCTCCCAAAGCTGCAATATGTGAATGAGAAAAGAACCGAGAGCCTTTGGTTGAAGAGGATGGAGGGGTGTGTGTGTATGCTCAAAACCCCACCACTTTGGTGACTTCCTGTCTGCTCTAAGTCAGACTCAAGAAAGCCCGAGGGCTTCAAAGAATACAGATTGAAAACCCTTACTCTATATAATGACCAGGTATGGTTTAGAAACCAGCAGCCTCTTTCTAAGCACTTAAGAGTATTTTCTCAAGGATCTGCCAGGGCCCACATAGACATTTTTAGAGGCTAGCAGTACTATGATGGAGATGAGAAGAAAGGAGGAAGGTAAAGAGGAGGTAAGGGGAAGTCACATTAACTTGGTGAGAGAAATCTGGTAGCACCTGATATTTATTCAAAGAAGTGTGGGTATTCAAGGGCTTTGAAGGGAGGAATTATAGGCTCAGAGAATCAGGAATTCATAGTACAAAATGAAGAGCAGATTACCAGTAAGATGTCCAAGAAAGTTTTAAGTGATGAATAGGATTTTCTTCTTTTCCATAAAAAGTTATATTACTTTTCCATGTAATCTTGTTGTTATTCTCCCTTCTAAAGATGTACCTTTCACTATATATATCACTCGTTAATATGATCATACTCTTCAATGTAGTAGTTCCCTTCTGGAAAATAAAGAAAAAAAATGTCCTAAATATTTTCATAGATATATATTCCTTTATAATAGTGAAAAACAACAACAAAAAAAAACTGTCCTAATGTTCCATTATTGGGGGAGGGTTAAGAAAACAACAGAGTCCCTGAGTGGTGCAAATGGTTAACATGCTCAGCTGCTGACAGAATTGTGGGAGGTTCAAGTTCATCTAGAATTGTCTTGGAAGAAAGGCATGGGGATCTACTGAAAAATCAACACTGAAACCCTACGGAGTACAGTGCTCTGATACACACAGGATCTCTGTGAGTCAGGATCAACTTCATGGCAACTGGTTACTGGTTTGTGAAAACAATGATACATTCTTCAAACAATTAGTATTCAGTGATTAAATATAATGATTATAAACTTATCTGGAGAAGGCAAGAAGTGATAAAAGCACTGATTTTGAAATTACACAGAATTGGTTTCCAATTCTAGTTCCCACTTTCATTTTCTAGCCTAATGTCCTGGGCATATTACCTCACTCTCCTGAGCCTCAATATTCCTATCTATAAAATAGGAATAATGATACATACCCGACAAGATCAATGTGAGAACTCAATTAAATGTGACACTATAAAGTACAGTGCTTGTCACATAGCAGTTGTTCAATAAATATGAGTTCTTTCTTTACCATTCCTTACATATCAAAACCAAAACCAAACTCACTGCCATCAAGTCAATTCCGACTCATAGTGACCCCCTTTGGGTTTCTGAGGCCATAAATCTTTACGAAAGTCGATTGCCCAGTCTTCCTTCCGTGGAATGGCTAGTGGGTTTGAACTGCCCACTTTATGATTAGCAGTCAAATGCCTTAGGCCCTATGCCATTACTCCTTATTCCTTATATAGCAACAGGAATATACGGATGGTTAAGCATCAGGAAATCAGCATAATTCATTATGGCAATAAATTAAAGGAGAAAATAGTCTATCAACAGAAACCATAATAAGAATTTTTAGTGGAATAGACTAAATAAGAAACTATTTAAGGATGAGAGAGACTATTTCCAAAGATATAAAATGTTATTCTACATGGTGCTAAGAACAGACTACTAGTAATGTGCGAAAGGGAATACATTTAAATGTATATAAAAACTGAAAAATGGATCGCTGTTGTTAATAAACATTCTTCTGGAATCTCTAACAAATAAGATCCTGAAATAACTGGTATAAATATGAAAATGAGGATAAAAATTACCTAGAAAACCAAAGAAATACTCATTAAAAAAGCTTCCATACTTAATAAATTTGGTAAGGTCATTAGATACAAAATAAACATATAAAAGCCAGCTAGGCATGGAATGGGAAAAAATGGAATGGGAAAAAATGCCATTCACAATAGCAGCAAAAACTAAAAGTTCTTTGAAAGAATAAACTTCACAGTATAAATTCTTATATTTTTTAAGAATAAAATTCTCATAAATTTATAAAATTATAAAATCTGATTGAATGACCTAAAACAAGATCTAGACAAATAGAAAGAACTATATGGCTCTTGAATGACAAGATTTTGTGTGAAAAAAATATAAATTTTCCCTAAAGTATTATATAAATCTAATTCAAATTCAATGACAATCCTAATTATTTTTGAATGAATAAAATGATCGTGGAGTTCATTTGTTCATATGAAAAAATAAATATCAAGAAAAACACCTATGAAAAAGAATAACAGTTGACTTGCCTTACCAAGTACTGTAAAACGTGATCAGTGTATGTGGTAATTTAATATATAACAAAATTGACATATCAATTCTATAGGGAAGAGGATAGTTTATTTAATAAATAGTTCAGGTATAAGTGAATGTCCATTGGGAAGATAAAGAAAATGAACACTTCCTCACCCCATACATGAAAACAAATGCCAGGTGAATCAAACACTTAAATTTTAGAAAAGAATTCATCTTTAGAAGGAAATTTAGGACAATAAATACATAACCTTGGGGTTGCAGAGAGCTTTTAACTAACTCAAGAATCCTAAAAGGGATAAGAAAGATTTATTAGACTTCATAAATTTTTTAATGTTTCGATAGCAATAGTGTACAAAATGTCAAAAAACAAAAAGATAGATCTGACAGATAAAGAGTTAATAGCTCTCACACTAACATTCCTGCTAATTGATAAGAAAAAAAAAAAAATACAATCTAATAGAAAAATAAGGAAAGCAGAGGAATAGATAATTCACAGAGTAGATCTGTCCAGTAAATATGCTCAGTGGCTCAATATTACTAGCACCAGCAAGTGTAATTATGAAACATCACATCAGTCATCTAGCAAAAGTCAAAAAAATGTTAACATTGATTGCTGGCTGGGATGCAGGAGAAAAGGTGCTCAATGCTGCTGGGGAAAATGAGAATAATCTTTTTGAAAGACAGCCCAGTCATATCTATTAAAAACCCTATATAGCACAGTGCCTAAGGCATCTAACTGCTAACCAGAAAGTTGGTGGTTCAAACCCACCAGGCACTCCACAGGAGCAAGACTGGGCAATCTAGTTCCGTAAAGATTTACTGCCTTGGAAACCCAGTGTGGGTCGCTGTGAGTCGGAATTGACTCAATAGCGGTGGTTTTTTTTGTTTTGTTTTGTTTTATACATAAAGGCACCAATGTGTAAGGATCTGTGTGCACAGATTTTGCTGTGGCATTGCTTGCAGTGGCCAAAAAGAAAATGGAAATAAAGGGAAGGTCAGGCATAATACAGAAATGATCATCCATACCATGGTATATTACACAACATTTACAAATAATTTGTTAGATTTGCCAGAACTAACTTGTACAGATTGTCACAATGTGTAATTGAATGAGAGGCGAGATGTGCAGAAGTATATTATGACACTATAATGACAGCTCCATCCCATAAATGTATGTTGTTGTGGTTGTGTGCCTTAAGTGCTCATAGTGGCCCTATAGCACAAAGAGGAACTACCCCATAGGGTTTCCCAGGCTGTAATCTTTACGGCAGCAGATTGCCAGGTCTTTTCTACTGTGGAACCGCTGGTGGGTTCAAAAGGCTGACCTTTTGGTTAGTAGCCCAGTGATTAACCACTGCGCCACCGGGGCTTCTTCATATATGTTTATCCTGTATATATGCTTGTATATGATTATATGAAGACAGAGAAAGTAATGGAAGTGTACCATTGAATTGTTAACATTGGTTGGGACTGGTGAGATCTCTTAACTCACTGAAGCCACAGTAATCAAAACATGAATGGTAATAATTCAATTTTTAAAAGAGGGTAAACTTTTATGATATAGGTGGAAAAGGCAGATACAAGATTATAGGTAGATTCCACTAACGATTATGTAAATCACTTAAGAGAAAAAAGACTGGCAAGTAATCCAACTAAATAAGCATAATGATTATTTAAGTACTAAATAAAAAAGTGTAGGTGTTTTCTCTATATTTTCCAAACTTTCTTTAATGCAGTTTTGTTGCGTTTGTAATTAAATAGATGAAATTTCTAATTCAGTTTCTATCAATCGTGAACTTTTTATTAGGTCTTGGAATCAATGACCATGTGATATATATGTGAGCTTGATGATACCCTAGCTCTGAAAAACTGTACCTTTTAATTTTACTTATGATATACCCTGGAGATTCTTTTGTTTCTAATTTATTGCTCATTAGATAACCAAATCCCCAGGAATTGTTTTTTTTTAATCTCATGATAATATAACTTTGCATATTTTAAGATTTTTCCCAAAAAATATTAGCAGAAATCACTTCTAACAATAATTTTCAAAGTTGTGTGGCTGGGCCAGATCATGTCACTTCCCCTCTCCAGACCTCAGTTGGTGGTGGTGGGTGCCATTGAGCAGTCTCTGACTCATAGAAACCTCATGAACAACAGAACGAAACATTGCCTGGTCCTGCTCCAGCCTCACAATCCTTGATATATTTGAGCCCATCGTTGCAGCCACTGTGTCAATCCATCTTGTTGAGCGTCTTTCTTTTTTTTGGCTGACCCTCTGATTTACCAAACATGATGTCTGTGGTAGTTAAGTTTGTATGTCAACTTGGCTGGACCTGGTTGAGTGGCTGGGCGGCTGGATGTAGTATTCCTCATGATAAGACTGATAATCAACTCCATGGTGGAATCTACTGTGAGCAGTTGTGTAGCTTCCTTAGGGATATGGTCTGCTTCCTGTACATAAGGAGAAGCATTGAGGAATGGTCTCTAGCATATGGCACGCTTGGATCCTGCATGTAGCTGTGTTGTTGTTCAGCAGCCTGCCATTCTCTGCCGACCTTGGGACTTACAATGGACTTAAATTAATGGCCTGCTGTGTGGTTTGGTAACATCGGGATTGTGCCATTTTATTTGTCGACCTTGGGCTTGTTGGCCTCAGCAGCCAGTAGCTGCCTGAATGAAAAGATGCCTCTAGCTTCAGTGGGCCGGGAGCAAGAGGAAGAGCTTAAGTCCAAGGTCAAGGGACTTTCACCCAGCCCCTAGAGCCTGGCACTTTGAACTCAAGACTTCTAGCCTCCCCAAAGGTAAGAAAATAAACTCCTGTTTGTTAAAGTCATCCCATTTGTGGTATATTCTTGTCAGAGCGGCACTAGGTAACCAGAACAATATCCTTCTCCAGAGAATGATTCCTTCTAAGAACATGGCCAAAGTATGTGAGACAAAGTCTGGCCATTCTTGCTTCCAGAGAGCATTCTGGCTGCTCTACTTCCAAAACAGATTTGTTCGTTCTGGCAGTCCATGTATTTTCAGTATTTTTCACCAATACCACAATTCAAAAGCATCTTCCACTCTTCTTCAGTCTTCCTTATTCATTGTCCACCATTCGTCTGTCAGTTTGTCCAACTGTGATGATTTGCATGTTGTTGTGAGGCTAGAAGCTCTGCCACCAGTATTTCAAATACCAGCAGGGTCACCCATGGTGGACAGGTTTCAGCAGAGCTTCCAGACTAAGACAGACTTGGAAGAAGGATGGAGTCATCCACTTCTGAAAAAATTGGCCATTGAAAACCTTATGAATAGCAGTGAAACACTGATATATTACTGGAAAACTTTATATATCTCAGTACGTCACCTATAAATGAAGAACTTACTCAATTACCTCACTGCCATCGAGTCGGATCCGACTCACAGTGACCCCTCCTTGGGTTTTGGAGGCAGTATCACTACAGAAGTAGATTGCCTAAACTTCCTTCCGAGGAGTGGCTGGTGGGTTTGAGCCACCAGCATTCTGGTTAGCAGTCAAATGCCTGAGGCACTAGGCCACCAGAGCTCCAAATGAAGAAGCTGGATAAAGAAGTTGCATAAAAAAATTTTTTTAGAGACTTTTCAGCTCTAACATTCTCTGATATAATTATATTCACCACAGAATGTACTGGATAGAAAATAATTAAACGATCGCTAAGAAGAAGAAAACTTGCATGTTTAGTAATGCTTATATCAAAAGATTCAGACAGCTAGAGAAGATACCCTAATTGATCTAACTTTTATGCTCATATGAAAACCGTGGAAGATTTCCCAACATTGCGTGGCCTTGACTTTGGGACTTTATTAATACTCTTCGTGTATAATTATATATAATTTCTTCATCTGCGTGCACCCTCCCATCCCTGCCAAGTTATCATTTGGCTCTACACACCTCAGTATATGAACACAATGTTTTAAGTCAGTCTTACTGACTTTATTGAGGTATAATTTACATAAGATAAAATGCACTCAATTAAAATATGCATTGTGATGGGTTTTGAAACATTTATGCATGTGAATGCCATGACCACAATTAAGCAATAGAACATTTCCATCACTCTAAAAAGTTCCCTGTGTGCCTTCCCAGTTAGCTCCCAGCCCCTGATCTAGGCAACTACTGATCTGCATTTTGTCATTATACCTTAGATTTGTCATTTCTAGAGACAAAACAAAGTTTTAACTTGCGTTTTCTCAATCTTAAAGAGTGTTAAAGTATCCTGTTTCAGTCAGTGTTCTTAGTTGCAAGCAACAGAAATAAACTCTGCATGACTTAAGCAGCAAAGGAATTTCTTGAAATGATATGGGCAGCTCCCAGAATCACTGGGAGACTGGAGAACCGAGTTTGGGGTTATGCAGTCAAGAACAATGCCTCAAATCACATAGTACAACTGTTTTAGTGAGGAAAACACCAAAAGCTATAGCTGAACTTCGTAAACTGTGTGTACCAGACAGTGGTCACTGTCATTAAGCTTGCCGCCATTGCTGTCTTAGGCCTGTGTCTATTTCTTTGAAAATAGAAAGTATATCTGGCTTAGGAAATCTTTCTGCAACTGTCAGTGTCAATGGGGATGACTGAGTGGCAGATACTAGGTCATGTTTCCTTTATGCCTTAGCTGCATGGGAGTCTAGGAGAACCTGGGACTTTCAGAATCTATAGTGGGAGGTATAGACTTACAAAGTTGTGACAAAATGGTCAAGATTTACAAAGTGGGAGAATTCTCCAAATATAGCAAAGGGTTAAAATGCTGACTAGCCAAAAAGATGACCAAATGTCCACAGCACCGACTTTTTTTTTTTTTTTTTTTGTCTATTAGACTGCATTATGAATTTGTAGCTTCATGCCTAATGGCTATGACACCCAGACCACATTTGATAAGCATCTCCAGGGTACAAAGGGGTCTACCAGGTACTGAAAATTGGGACAAGGCCATCAAGGAACTTACTGTTCAGTGAAATAGAAACAGATATATTGGCTGTCATATCTGCTCAAGTTTTTTTCTTTTTAAGAAAATTTTACCAATCTGTGGCCTCCTAATAGAATCAGTTGTTGTTGTTGTTGTTGTTATGTGCCGTCGAGTCAAACCCGACTCATAGAATCAGTAGGTCTAAGTTAATTGATTTGACCCAATAGAGAATGTAACATATTAAAAAACTGTATCACTTTAAGTAATGAATTCCATACTTATTCACAAAATGATATTTACTTTAAGTCTTATGCAAAATATGTATTCAATTTAGTATTCTTACTCTTCTAAAATCACACAAATCTTAAGTTGCCTTTAATAGCTATGTTCATTTTAATTTTTTAAGTTTACCCATCAAGTAAGTCCAATTACTTTGCCAACTCTATCTGCTATCCTTTACTCTCAATTTCAATTGACAGGTCCAGGGAAGACGGGGTGGCCTGATCCAGAGACAATGATGATGAAATGTTGAGGAAGAAACTGGGGGAGAGAAGCAACCGGCACCATGGAAAAAACCAAAACAAAGCCAGGTTAGATTTTTCTGTGTCTTGCCTTAGGGTTCAGGATCCAGGAACTATAGGATTTAGAAGTGTAGGTCTTACCACTGTCTCAAAACATGACAATATGTTAACTTGACTATTTTCATTTCGCTGTCATCGTAAGACAACCATGAAGAGCACAGACTTGGTGCTGGAGAAATAGGGAATGCTATCTGTGTAATTGGGAGCTCTGGTAGCGTAGTGCCTAAGGCATTTGACTGCTAACCAGAAGGCTGATGGTTCAAATCCACCAGCCACTCCTCCGAAGGAAGGTTGGGCAATCTACTTCCGTAGTGATACAGCCTCGCAAACCCGAGGAGAAGTCTCTATGAGTCGGATCCGACTCGACGGCAGTGAGTTTGCTTTGGTTTGGTATCTATGTAACTTGTTCTGAGTAGTTACCTTATTTTTCTTTTAGGACTGTCTCATACAATCTAAGATTTAGATTCAGATTCAACTAATAGACATCAAGCATCTTTCTAGGCTAGTTTATCTCATAAGTGCTTTCTCCTTTAATCTTTTTAGCAACCATATCTGCGTAGATCCTATCATTTCCATTTTACAGGTGAAGAAACAGTCATAGAGAAGTCAAGCCACAGCTATGAAGTGGCAAATTTAGATCTGGGAACTTGGTCTCTCTTCCCACATCCTGGCTTTTTCTGTTACACCAAAGTACTAGGGCATAGTATTAAATGGGTTAAATAATCTTAAACTGTGCAAAGAGTTTTGGTGATCTCAAACCATCCAGATTTTATAGGGACAGCCCTCTGTGTGTGTCAGTGCTGGACTGAGGTTATATATTATATATGAACTTAATATAGTGAGGCTGATTCCTCTTATAAGGGGTTTTTTGTACCAGCATGCCTTAGGAGAAGAGCATATACAACCCATACAGGTAAATGTTTGCAATCAGAGTTTTCAGCTATACACTGCTTGACTGCACACAATGTGACACATGGAGATGTAGTTAAATAGATGAGCAACAAGTTGAGTGTTTAAAATGGGTTTCCTTATCTTCATGGCCAACCAATGTGGTTCTGAAAGGTGAATTCTAGACCAACTTTTGTTCTCTCTAGATAGTGAATAGGACCTCTGATGGCATAGTGCCTAAGGCAAACCAGAAAGGTGAGGTTCAAACCCACCAGCCACTCCTAGAAGGAAGGTTGGGCAGTCTACTTCCGTAGTGATACTGCCTCAGAAACCCAAGGAGGGGTGGCTATGAGTCAGATAGGACTCCACGGCAGAGAGTTTGGTTTTTAGGTAGTGAAGGCTATCTCCCAGTCTTCACGGTTGCCAGTACTGCGCCATTCTCAGAACCTTCCCACTAGCAATTCCCTTCTGCGTGCCTCTTGCCTGGGAGAACAGCAAGATTCCCTTAGCTGATCTTGGCAGTAACAGGAGGGCAGAGTTCAGAAGTTTGAAAAGGATCAGAGGTAGGAACAGTAAGGAAATTTTATGCAGGCCTCCTGAGAACAATAGGGTGACACCTGGACAGCTTTTCTGACTCTAGAATTTTCCCTTCAAATAAACTGCAGTAAGCCTCAAGTACATGAGAGAAGTGCTCAGGGCTATTTAATGATATCAACCATTATTCAGTTTGGTCGAGAAACTTCCCCGCTGTGGTAGAACATGGTTTTCTACTATAAGAGTTATATCAGGCAAATATGGTTTGATCATTAAGATGTGAATATAAAAACCACCTATATTGTCTTTGTTTATTTTTTGTTCTTCTTGAATCATCTGTTTCCTGCCGTGCAAACACAGATACTACAGGTCCTTTGTTTTCTGTATATATCTGAAGAAGATATGGACAGATTGAGTCATGTTGATTGAACAAAGCTCTTTCTCTCTACAGGAGAGAATGAACATATGCCAATGAATAATCCTGCCACACAAATTTACCAGGTAAAGACAAATAGACTGTTTTGAATGCTTTCATGTATAATAACCATAATTGTCCTTTATGTGTAGAGTTGCTTATAGCTCACAAGTGTTTCCATATATGTCAGTGCCATTGTTCTCTTATTAAGACTGTGAGGTAGGCAGAGCAGTGAGCACCATGCACCTTGTCCTTTTGAGAAAAATGATTATTGAAGAACAAGTTATCCAATTTATAAAGTGCAACTTTCCCACTTCAAACTTTGCTTTTCTTGCCTGCTACCACCATTATTATGGCCATTACATTGCACAATAAAATTCTTATCAGAGAGGAGAATGCAAGACTAGCTGTTCCTATTTTACCAGGGAGAACTGAGAATTGCAAGGGGGTTAACATAGAAAATATTCAAATATGGTGATAGAAAAAATGTTAAAAGCATCTTATAAACAACGAGACTAATTTAATGTGCAAGGAATATAAAAGTTCTGCCAGACATCCTATCTTTGCTATAAAAGTCACTTCTGGCTGCTTTGGCTCTCAAAATAGTACTTACTTGGCTTTTAGCTTTCCCACTGTAAATTTAAAGTAAATATCTGCCCTTAAAAATTATGGAAGTTTACTCTGACGTAATTGGTAATGTGAAAGTAGCTTGGGCTAGGGAAACTCATGCTCCTATCTGGAGTCAAGGCTGTGCCATCTGGATAAATGAGGAGAAAGAAAGAATTTATAAGGCTTGGTGGAGGTTGAGAGAAAAGGTGATTTCAAAGTTGTCTCAATAACTCAAAAAGAGAAAGGTATTATGAATGGAAATACAGGAATCCAGAGGAGCAGACAGTATGGGGGAAATGTTGTTTAGGCCTGCTTAGTTTAAGTGACAATCAAGAGAAAATAACAGTTCCCAGAAAGATCCATGTAAGAGATTATAGCTGTGGGCCCAAGTAGGGCATGACAGCTCAGGACTCTGAAAGCTTTTTTAACCATATTGATTCTGGACTCAGACCAGCAATGGGAGGAATGAGGGAAGCAGCCATTTCAATTGACTATGTATTTATTAAGCTACTACTATCTGGTAGCATAGTGCCTAAGACACTTGACTGCTAACCAGAAGGCTGGCGGTTCAAACCTACCAGCCACTCCTCAGAAGGAAGATGGGACAATCTACTTCCATAGGGATACTGCCTCGGAAACCCAAAGAGGGGTCGCTATGAGTCGGGTCTGACTCAACGGCACATAATAACAATAACAACATGTACAAGGTCTACTACTTAGCCTAATGGGAGATGAAACAGACATAGACATTCTCATTGATTTTTACATGTCCACAAACTGGAAAACACATACAATAAATAGCTCATACAAGGTAGACTGTTGAAAAGAATTACAATAAGGGCACTGATAAAATTCTATGAGATATGAGGGAATGGGAAGAATTAATATTGAATGGAGGATTTGAATCAGGCATTTAAGGGCAAGTTGGATATTTGGTAAGTGGATATAGGGGAAGGATACTTCAGACAGAGTGACCAGCTTGAACGAAGTTCTGGGAGCAGGATTGAGTCTTTGCTTAGTGCTGATTGGATGCCTCCCTTATCCAAGACCTCCTAATGCCTGCCCTAATCACCTCTCCTGTTCATGTCTGATCTATGTATGACATTTGATGACTATGAGTACATCTTTAAACTCAGGTATGATTTAAAATCTATTAAAGATTTTATGTAGGTCATTGCCTGAATGTTGGCTAAATATAGCTGCAAGAAGGTGGCCTCATTATTTTATTATATCACAAATCCAAATACATCCATTCACAGTGGAACAAAGGAAGCAGTGGGAATGAAGTGGGTCTGTACGACCTCTGTGATACTATGAACATAACCCATCCCTGTTTTACAAGAATGCTTCCTAAGCCCTAGTGTGTTTACTCCAAGCAACATCTAACCAAATGAAGAAAGAGAAGAAATAAAGAAAGAAGAGGAAGAAGGAAGAGGGAAATGTGGAGGGGTTAACTATAATAGGTATAATCTATACTAGAAGAGAAAGTATCTGAAGCAAAATTTGAAATTTCAGTCATTGTCTATCTTTTTATTTATTTTCTTGAAAGAACTCATTATCTGACATTATAGTATATATTAGCTTGTTTATTTTCTTATTGTCTGTCTTCTCCACTAGAATGTAAGCTCCAAGGGCAGGGATATAATTCATTTTGCTCTCTGTTGTACTCTCAGCAGAAAGTATAGTGCCTGGCATACACTGCATATTCAATAAGTATTAATGGAATAAATGAATATCTGAAAAAGATGTGTATACTGCTTTGAGCAAAGAAGTTTATGGAGTCATTCAGTCTGGTGCCAAAAGGTGTTGGGAAAATTGTCTGGTTTTTCTTTTTTGCAGGGGATGCAAGGGGGAGAACAGATTTTTACTAGTCAAAATAAAATGCCAAATGGATTAAACATAAAATGTAAAATATAAAAAAAGTCAAAACCATAAAAGTTTAAAATAAGTGAGGTCTACTTATTTATTGGGAGCTCTGGTAGCATAGTGGCTAAGGCACTTGACTGCTAACCAGAAGACTGGCGGTTCAAACCCACCAGCCACTCCTCAGAAGGAAGATGGGGCAATCTACTTCCGTAGTGATACTGCCTCGGAAACCCAAGGAGGGATCACTATGAGTGGGGTCCAACTTGATGGCACATAGCAACAACAATTTATTTATTTATTTATTTCCATTTTTGGATGTGATTTTTTCTAAGTAAAAGGGCAGTGAAATAAGTCACAAAGGAAAGGGTTAGCTGTACCATTTCTCAGTTCATTCCAGGTAGAATTACCACCAAAACAGATGAATCATCGTGGATACACCAACTACATTTAGGTTTGCAGGCTCAGCAGATTCCCTTTTATTTGAACCCAAGCCTAATCCCTTATTCTCTCATCTGTTCATGGCACACACCTCTCATAGTCCACTTTAAAGTCTTTTTCAAAGTCAAGTTGTGTTGCTTCAGCCTTGATTACTTATGTTTAAATATTGTGATTCTGTTAATATGAGGAGGGAGTTCCACAACTATGGCAACAGATGTGGTTTAGTCCCAAGGCTACCCTCACACTAATGATCTGAGCTCCAACTGTGCTTTTGGCTCACTAGTGATCTTAAGAATGTAAACCCTGCAGCTTCCTATACTTTTATTACTTATGTTTTCTATTTCTTATTTCCAAAGATATAAAAATGACCAGATTCACTGGTCTGATAGTGACTAGTGGAATCCCCAAAACCATGGCCCTTAGATACCCTTCAAACCTGTTACTGAACATTCCCAGGGATCAACCTGTAGGCAAACAATAGACAGGCCTATAAAGTGAATAATAACACCAGGGAGGAATGTACTGCTCAGTCAATCAATCACATGAGACCAAAAGAGCAGAGTTTGCCCTCCCAAAAATCTCAGAAAGCAGGAAGGGGCAAGAAAGAAGGATGGATGCAAACGGGAAACAGGGAACCCAGGGAGGAAAGGGGAATGTGCCGTTACCCTTTGCAACCAATGTCATGAAAAAAAAAGTGTATAAATTATTGAATCGAAAACTAATTTGCTCTGTAGACTTTCACCCAAACTACAATAAAAAGAAAAAGACGTTTTTCTTAGTCTGCTAAAGTAGAACATTACATATCATATAAAATATTTCCAAAATTATATCACTATACTATCATAACTTTCAAACCCTCTGGTCAAAAAACATTTTGTATATTTATTAATTGAATATATTGCTTCCATTCAATATAGTAGGTTTCCCTTTGGATCAATACTACCTAACTCCCTCTGACTTAGTAATTTCATGTTTGGGAATTTGACTTAAGGAACTATTCTAAAATACATACAAATTCTAAGTAAAAAGCATTCTATCACAGCAGTATTTGTAATATTGAAAAATTATAAGCAATATGTTTCCCAAAGAAAGTAAACTGTTAGGTAAATTCTGGCACATTCATAGGATAAAGTATTACCTAACCATTAAAAACACATATTTAAAATCATTTTGAAGGGTATTGGAAAGGATTTATGAGAATGTTAGGGAAAAAGGTGGGGTCAGAATCAAAATGTATCTGTAGTGTGATTTCAACCAGACGTACAGAACAAAATAGAAGGAAATACACTAGAATGTTAATGGTTATGTTGAAGTAATTTAAGGTGATTCTCTTTTTTTCTTCTTTCTTTTTCTCTGTAATGAAAATAATTTTCAAAAGTAATTGCTTTGTAAACTTTCACCCAAATCACAATAAATATTTTTTTAAAAAAAGTAAATCATGTGCCAAAAAATTTTCTAATTAAAAAACAATGGGAACCAGACCTACAGTAACAGGTTTCATCATCAAAACTGCCATTGAAAGTTTTCTAATATTTATAAGCCCTGTTTCAGTCTCACTCACCTTTTGCCATTCATGAATGTCCTAACACCAGAGAAATGAACTCTCCCAGGCTGGGGTGCATCAAGAGACTGATAAGATAAATTTCCATCATGCCAAGCCTAACATCAGCTTTGCTAGGGCCTTGTAAGAATGCCAACTTCTATAGGAGGTATTTGGGAAATTCATACTTGCCTGGTTAAATTAGTTGCTGCACACTTGTGTTTCAAATCATTACATTTCTGGGGATAAATGGAGACACCTAAAATTAGGAAGCTAGAAGCTGGCAGAAGGACCATGTTTCTTCTGCAGTGACCATGATTTGGGGAAAATCAAAGTAATTATCTCAGCATCCTTGCCATCATGTTCTATTTCAAAGCATCTGGGCTTTTGCTCTCATGGATGCTTTAGTCAACTGTTATGGGAATTTGGCCTGCCTTGTGGAGTTTCCAAACCTTGATGTTTATGACTTTGCAGAATTCCTAAACCACAGACCTAGTCTCCTGCCTCATATTAGCCTCCTAACATTGGTAGTGGGAAATAAAGGAAGGGAAACTTTGCATTAAAAGCAAGTTGGAACATATGAAAACTTAGTTTGAGACTTGATAGATCTTTGGTGAAAAAAAAAAAAATTGGAAGACATTGACTAAAATTCATCTTAAGAAGAGTTGAGAAGCCAAGAGAGCAAAGAAAATTGAGAAACAAATTAAGAGCAGGAAATAGGAAGAATTCGGACTCCTCTCCCCTATTTCTTTGAGCCTAAGATGCCCTCTGTGGTACCCTAGGCTTCGAAGTACAAGTCTTCCCTGAATCTACCTCCAGTGGGAGCCCGCCTCCAGCGGCAGGATGGAGGAATCATAACCTCTCTAGAGCAGCTTCATGAAAAAATCAACGAGATGAGGAACGTGTTCAACTCGCTGGAGAACAAGGTAGACACCCATTTCTAATCCTTTGGGTGGGCTGTGGGCTGTCAAATAAGAAAGCTGAGGAGAGTGTATAGAAGAGATGTTAAGATCATATCTTCAGAGTATTTTTATTCACAAGGGAGTGGCCAGGTTGGTTTTGGAAAGCAGTCTGTAGCCACTAAAGATATTAAGAGACCAAGCATCTTATAAGCAACCTATTGTTTCGGATGTGTGATTGTGCTCATGATGGCTCCCCCTCCCTGGCTGGTCAGTGGTGGTGAGGCAGTTTATAAAGCAATAATGTTATTTCAGTGGCAAGTACCCAAGAGGCTCAAACTAATACTCGAGAAGGAAAAGGCTCATAGCTCAAAATGATTTCAGAATTCTCAGAGTCGCTTTGTTAACTTGGCTGTTAGAGAAAAACATCAATACTTCTTAATTTTGAGAGTTGAGGTTCTACAAGTGAGAAAAAGTCCTCTCCCCTAGGACTCTGCTGCTGGCATTTAGCTCCTTGGTTAAACTCCACACATCCACCTAAGGAGCAGTGATAATGAAACCTATTTCTGTCGGACAGTGGTTCCCTTTCTTTTTCCCAGCAATTGAAAGTGGGCCTTTGAGCTCCTAAGTGAAGGTCAGGATTTCCTTCCTTCAATTTTCAAGCTTGCATATGTTTTGTTTAGACATAATATAGCCATAAATTTATTTATTTTGTTCACAGAAGAAGAATTTACATACTGAACATTACCACCAGATCAGAAAGTAGTTGATGTGGTGATAGTCCATCATGACTGAATCAGGACAAGTGTTGAAATCCACCACTAACATGAATTAAAAATAAAAATGATTGGAATGAAAAACAGATTGCTCATGTTGTTTCCTAGTCCCTGCTATTTTCCTCTGTTTTCTAGCCCCAAACACTTGACAGGTTCTGCTGGAATGATCTCTTTGTTTCCTCTTATTTCTCCCTAACCCCAGCCCTAGAGAGAAATCACTTGTAAAGCATAGTGAACCACAAAACCCAATCATATATATGTATGTATGTATGTATGTAGGAGGCTAAGTAATTTTCAGTGGAAGGGGCCATTGCAATTTGGGACTATTCAGATGACCAGATTCAGACAATGTTTAGAAATACGCATTTGAAGTAATGTTGTTAATAACATTAGTTTCCATTCCTTTCAAACAAGGATACTTCGTGAATATTTTCAATTAGAGAGAAACTTTCTAAAAAGTTCTGTTGTAAAAGAGATCTGGAGCTAAGAGTTCTCTACTTAGTAGGGTATACAACAAATGTCAGGAAAGATTCGTGTTATTATTACCTTATTGTTATTATTATCTTATTGTCTTGAAAATGCTCTTTTCATTTGCTCAATAAATAAAACTGAACTTCAGAAGTGCTCCATTTTTTCCACATTTCAAGTTGTGCTTAATTTTTTTATTTGCCATTTAAGTGGAGAGAAAAATGAAATTTCTTTGACAATTTTCATGTATCAAACTTGTGCTGTGCCAGCAGGCACTTTACTTAACATTTACTCATTTAATTCCCATGACAGCCCTGTGAAATAGGTATTATTCTAGTTATTTCATGTATCAGAAAACTGCTACAAAGAGGTTAACTAACTTGCCTAAAGTCATAATACTTGTAGGAGAGATTAGGGTTTGAACCTTGGTTTGTCTGACTCCAAAATCAACGCCCCTTCATGGTGTGGAAGTTGACCGTTATAGCTAGCTATTACTCTTTTTCATCCATTTCTGAAGGGAAAAAGAACTGAATTTCTCTGTCCTCTCATAATACCCAGCAAGAATATGACCCATCCCTTCTTCTTTCACAGAATCGAAGAGTTCCCAGATCAAAATGGTCTTACACATGCATATGTTGCTTTTCAAGGAAATCTCATTGTAATCAAAGGTTTTAGATTAAATAGTAGT
Source organism: Orycteropus afer afer (assembly GCF_000298275.1). Classification (NCBI taxonomy): domain Eukaryota; kingdom Metazoa; phylum Chordata; class Mammalia; order Tubulidentata; family Orycteropodidae; genus Orycteropus; species Orycteropus afer. The sequence continues at coordinate 3,478,808 of NW_006921718.1, read as the reverse complement.
TTGCAGAAACGCTTGTAAACTTAATTGCTTTCTTTCTTGTCCTTATCAGGCTTCAATATGTGTTGTATCAATGGGGTCAGGTTTGTCTCAAGCATTCAAATTTTAGTATACAATTAAATAAAGTCTGTAGATTTTCAAGAGCCTGGTTTCTCAAACAAAAGTGGCCAATAGTGGCTTTTATAATAATTGATAGCAAAGTGAATTTCCTCGTCCTGTATTATTTAGTTGCAGGCTCTGGCCTCTGAACTGAAAACTGGTTTCACGGAAGCAATGCAGGAACTGACAAGAATTCAACATGGAGAATATGCTTTGGAAGAAAAGGTTAAGAGCTGCAAGTGCTCCATGGAAGAAAAAGTTACTGAGATGAAGAATTCATTAAACTATTTCAAGGTAGCTCCTTTTTCTATTTCCCTGCTGAAAACAGATTTTGATCTTAGTAACACAAGCAAGTAGAAAACTTGCCTTTTCCTATAGGAGCCAAATGTAAGAAATTTCCCCTCTGGCTATTCACCAGTTTAAAAAAAAAAAAAAAAAAAAAAACTTATTTCATGTTTGTTTTTTTTTCTTTTTTGGAGCTATGTGTTCAAATTACAGGCCATAATAGACGTTATCTTTCTCATTCATCCAGTCATTTGTTCATTCAATAAGTATGTATTAAAAGCCACTGAGTACCAGATATATTACGTGTTTTACTATGTACTGGTTTAAATACACATCTCTTCATATTTTTTAGGAAGAACTGAGCAATGCAATGTCAATGATTCAGGCCATCACTTCAAAACAAGAAGAAATGCAGCAGAAAATTGAACAGCTTCAACAGGAGAAGCGAAGAGAATCTCGAAAAGTTAAAGCCAAGTGAGTGCCTTACAAAAAAATTCACAGGCAAAGACTTATGCTGGGGAGCTCTGGTGGCGTAGTGTCTAAGGTATATGACTACTAACCAGAAGGCTGGCAGTTCAAACCCACCAGCCACTCCTCGAAAGGAAGGTTGGGCAATCTATTTCTGTAGTGATACCACCTCAGAAACCCAAGGAGGGGTCGCTATGAGTTGGGTCCGACTCCATGGCAGTGTGTTTGGTTTTTTTTTTTTTGGCTCATGCCGAGGGCATTGAGAACACCTTTCCCCTACTAGAATATATCTGGCTCCACAGGGTCAGCTGACAGAGGTATAGATCCATAAAAATACTAAAAACAGATGGCAATAATGTATTGGTCAAATAATTTAATAATTAATGTAAAATAAAAATGATATAAAATGATACTTTGTTAAAAACTCAAACCAAACTCACTGCCATCAAATAGATTCTGACTCATAGCAACGCCCTTTGGGTTTCCGAGGTGGTAAATCTTTACAGAAATAGATTGCCCAGCCTTCCTTCCATGGAGTGGCTGGTGAGTTTGAGCTTCCAGCCTTCTGGTTAACGGTCAGATGCCTTCAGTACTACACTACCAGAGCTCCTTTGATACTCCTTTGATACTTTGATTACAAACATATGTAAAAAACATATAAAATAACAACTAGAAAGATATATTTTTAAATAATGGTTGTTGTAGCAAGACAGTGGGACCACTAGTGAATTGTTTAAAATTTGTTTTCTAAAATTTTTCTAATGCTACTATTATTTTTCTTCTCTAATGAGAAACAGATTTCTGTTAAACAATGTCCCAACCAAATTGAATCAATAGAGTATCACTATAAAAAGACACAGTCTTTATTAGGTTTTTAATATTATCAAATTTAGAATCAATATATGGGCATCATATTTCTGTGGCCCTGAGGAATGAGTTATAGTTTTAAGTTGAAGACTTGCTGCTTCTTGGTGCTTTCAGTTGCTTTATTGAATGTAAATCATCGCAAGCAAATTGTCACCCCTGCAACTTCTATAAAGGTGTTGATAATAGAGAAGTTAGCAACAGAAAAATAAGAATGTAGATATTATAATTAGAGAGTAATTTCTGGATATTGAAGGTTGTTTCCTTCAGAATAGGTGATGAATTATGTTGAGCCTTATAAATTGCTTGCATTTGATCATTTTATATGTACCCAAACAACTATTTCATAGAAATTTCTCTTTAGTTGTTCTGAACTGAATCTTCTCCTAATCCATAAGGTTTTAAGACCTTCACTGGCCTTGTCTTTGCTTCCCTCCTCTAGGAAAACTCAAAAAGAAGAACATGTGTCACCGGCTGGGCCTGTGCAAACGCAAGGCAGTCCTTTCCGCTCAATCAATATCCCTGAGCCTGTTCTTCCAAGTGAAGACTTCACAAACCTTTTGCCCTCTCAGGCCTATGAAAAAGGTATAGTTCACAAATCACACTGAGTTAGCCAAGCATTTTTTACCTCAATTCCTAAAACTTAGTAAGAATGGGCTCAAATCCTGTACCCCTTATGAAAGGAAAATGAGTTGCTCAGATTTTTCCTCTTGTAACTCGAATTTAGAAGCATTCAGAGGATCTAAGAAACCAGGACAGTCTACAATTTTTTACATTTTCTTTTTTGGGGACTTCTTTTTTGGGTACTTCTAAATGTCAAGTGGATTAACAATAATGTATTGCACAACAAATACCATACCAACCATAGGGGGAAAATGTTAAAAATTATTCACTCCAATAACATTCCTTCTTGATCTGTGTCCCTCTGAATACACATTTTTAAAATAGCTGGATTCTTAGCTTAGTTAAATTATATGTTCTGTTTCTTTTTTTTTTTCCAACCCTAATTGTCAAGTGGGAGCTCTGGTAGCATAGTGTCTAAGGCACTTAACTGCTAACCAGAAGACTAGCGGTTCAAATCCACCAGCCACTCCTTGGAAGGAAGGTTGGGCAATCTACTTCCATAGTGACACTGCCTTGGAAACCCAAGGAAGGACCACTATGAGTCAGTTCTGACTCGACAGCACATAACAACAACAACAATTGTCAAGCAGTAGTCTCATTGGCAGGCTAACTCTGTACCCTTTTTGCTCTGGAAAACCAGAGCTGCTGCTGTCTGTGGGCTGAAACATTCGTTAGCCACATCCCTACTCTGAGAAAACAGATGTTATAAAATGGCCCACTGGCCGTGAGCAAGAAACTGACTTTCCAAGGAATGTCAACACAGTATTAAAAAAGAAAAAATTCTGCTATATCTTTATATCCTTGGCAATATCTAGCAAACCACCTCGTACACAGGGGGATAAATGTAGCTATTAAATTGATTAGGTGAATTTTCCTTTTTTATATTGGTCTCACATGGAAAATCTCCAAAAGATAGGCTCAAAGATGCTTCAACCAGTTGTAAACTTCTCAAGGGTAGGCTTGGTGGTTTTCTATCTTTATAGCTTATGGAACAATATGATTTATATATTCATAAATAATGTTTTTAATAACTGCATATAAAATCTAAATCAAGTGACTTTTAATTGTTATAACTTCAGAGTACATATTTACTCTTTATTTTTAGTTTTTTTTTACCCAGTTGAGTAAGTATTTTAAAGGCTGATAGGCACAGCTGAGTAAAGCTCCCTGGATCCATTTGGGGAATGGGTTTACTGCAGCCAGCTATGTTTTCTGTGCTCCGTGACATGATGAGCGAGACAGGGAAGAAGGACCTTGTTGGAGAAGAGGACAGAATAGGCTTAGAAAGTGGAGTCAGATCAAGGCCAGTTCTGGAACAGCTGAACATAACCTAAAAGACTAAAAACTACAGTATTTGCAAAGCATATTATTACATTTATTGCTGTGGGAATGTTTGCATCTTTAGACAATGTATAATAAACAGCCCTCAGGGAGAATAATCACAGGATTTGTTGAATCCACTACAGACACTGATCTAGATGAGTCGAGTGCCCAAATAGATTTAAATTAGTGTTTCATGTGACTTCTCCTTCCTTCCCTCAATATAGATGTGGTCATAGTTAAAAACAAACAAACAACAAAAAAAAAAACTCACTACCGTGGAGTCAGTTCTGAATCATAGCAACTCCTCCTTGGGTTTCTGAGGCAGTATCTCTACTGAAGTAGATTGTCCAGTCTTCCTTCTGAAGAGTGGCTTACTCACTGCCATCGAGTTGATTCAACTCACAGTGACCCCCTCCTTGGCTTTCTGGGGTGGTATCTCTATGGAAGTAGATTGCCCAACCTTCCTTCCAAGGAGTGGCTGGTGGGTTTGAACTGCCAGACTTCTGGTTAGAAGTCAAATGCCTTAGGCACTACTCCACCAGAGCTCCTGGTCATCATTTAGTCTTCCAGGAATTGACAGAATATTCACCGAGCTGTTTCAACAAACGGGTACAGCACTGGAGGCACTTACTTGTTTATGCCAAGAAGTTTGGAAGATAGCTTCCTGGTCAACAGACTGGAAGAGACCCATATTTGTGCCCATTCCAAAAAACGGCCAAAAGAATGTGGAACTTATCAAACAATATCATTAATATCACATGCAAGTAAAATTTTGCTGAAGATAATTCATAAATGGTAGCAGTAGTATACTGACAGGGAACTTCCAGAAATACGAACTGCATTCGGAAGAGGACATGGAACAAGGGATATCATTGCTGATGTCAGATGGATCTTGGCTGAAAGGAAAAAGTACCAGAAAGATGTTTATCTGTGTTGTATTGATTATGCAATTTGTTATGGATCATAACAAATTATGAATAACAAAGAACGAGAATTCCAGAACACTTAGTTGTACTTCTGAGGAACCTGTACATAGACCAAGAGGCTGTAGTTCAAACAGAACAAGGGAATACTGCCTGGTTTAAAATCAGTAAAGCTGTGTGTCAGGGTTGCATCCTTTCACCATACTTATTCAATCTGTATGTTGAGCAAATAATCTGAGAAGCTGGACTGTATGAAGAAGAACGGCATCAGGATTGGAGGAAGACTCATCAACAACCTGCAATATGCAGATGATACAACCTTGCTTGCTGAAAATGATGAGAACTTGAAGCACTTACTGATGAAGATGAATGACTAAAGTCTTCAGTAGGGATTACACCTAAACATAAAGAAAACAAAAATCCTCACTACTAGACCACTAAGCAACATCATGATAAATAGAAAAAAGATTGAAGTTGTCAGAGATTTGATTTCCTTGGATCCACAATCAACACCCATGGAAGTAGCAGTCAAGAAATCAGACATTGTATTGCACTGGGCAAACGTACTACAAAAGAGCTCTAAAGTGTTAAGGAGCAAAGATGTCTCTTTGAAGACTAAGGTGCACCTAACCCAAGCCATGGTATTTTCAGTCTCCTTCTTTGAATGTGAAAGCTGGACAATGAATAAGGAAGACCAAAGAGGAGTTGATGCCTTTGAATTGTGGTGTTGGTGAAGAATACTGAAAGTATCATGGACTGCCAGAAGTACAAATAAATCTGTCCTGGAAGAAGTGCAGCCAGAATGCTCCTTGGAAGCAAGAATGGCCAGACTTCTCACCTACTTTGGTCATGTTGTCAGAAGGGACCATTCCCTGGAGAAGGATATCATGCTTGGTAAAGGAGAGGGTCAGCAAAGAAGGGGAAGACCCTCCATGAGATGGATTGGCACAGTGGCGGCAATAAAGCACGCAAGCATAGCAAGGATTGTGAGGATGGTGCAGGACCAGGCAGCACTTCGTTCTGTTGTATGTAAGTTCATTATGAGTTGAAGCTGACCTGACAGCACCTAACAATAGTTTATTCTACTGAATTTTTGGAGAAATTTGGGAATAACATAACAATAAGACATTCTGGATATGATTGGTGGTAGCTTACATTAAAACACATGGTTACAGTACTAAACTTTCAGAAGTGTTACCTTACCCATTGCTAATGATAAAACAGTGCATTAGTTTCCTGTGGCTGCCATAACAAATTACCACCAACTTGGCTTGAAATAATAGACATTTATCCTCTCACAATTCTGCAGGATAAAAGTCTAAGATCAAGGTGTTAGCAAGGCCCTCTGATACCCACGGTGTCATTGTCCCTCTGAAGACTCTAGAGGGGAATACGGCCTTGCTTCTTTCAGTTCCTGGTTGTTCCAGACATTACCTGGCATGTGGCTGCATAACTCCAATCTCTCCCTTGGTCTTCCCATGATCTTCTCTTATGTGCCTGTGCCTTCTCTTCTTTCTCTTATAAGGATACTTGCCATTGCCTTTAGGACCCTCCTGGGTAATTCAGCTTGGAAGGAAGGTTGGGCAATCTACTTCTGTAGTGATACTACCTCAGAAACCCAAGGAGGGGTTGTTATGAGTTGGATCTGACTCAACAACAGTGAGTGAGTGGGTAATTCAGGGAGCTCTGGTGGCATAGTGCCTAAGGCATTTGACTGCTAACCAGAAGGCTGGCGGTTCAAATCTACCAGCTACTCCTCAGAAGGAAGACTGGGCAATTTACTTCTGTAGTGATACCGCCTCAGAAACCCAAGGAGGGGTTGCTATGAGTTGGATCCGACTGGGTGATTCAGAATGATTTCATCTGGAGATCCTTAACTTAATTACATCTGCAAAGACTTTTTCCAGATAAGGTTAAATTAAAAGGATCTGGGGGATTAAGAACTTGTTATACCTTTTGGGAACCTCATTGAACCCACTACACTGCTGATCCTCAAGTTTTAGGAATTTCAAATTTGAAAGACAATGCAGGATATAAGACTCTAGGAACAACTGTCTAAGGAACCACCTAGCTGTCTGATAATGGTCCCTCTCACATAGGGAGTCCCCAGACCCCCTCAGAGGAGTGATAGACTCTGACTTACATTTTAATTGGATCATTCTGACTGTGACAATTTTTGCCATCATCATCACCACAAATACTATTATAGTTAAACAATAATATAACACTTACTGTGTGCCAGGTACCATTTTAAGTAGTTTACATACATTAACTGATTGAATTCTTACAGTAATCATATGAGGTAAATTCCACTTTTATATCTTTTACAGATGAGACTATAGCACTGGGCTTAATACTATAATTTTCTTTTTCTACTGCTCTGTCTTCTACACTAAACTATTAAGTCTTGTCTTTCACCACTGCCTGGCACATAGAAGGTGCTCAGACAATGCTAATGGAATGACCACTGAATGAAAGTTTTCCTTTCTCTGCAGCTCAAGAGTCCAGATCTGTTCATGTAGGAGATACTAATGTGAAGGGAATGATGGGCTCTGGTAAGTGGCTCTTAAGTGAGTTTTCCTTGCTTTCAGCAATTCTACCCATTCTCTTTTTCAACCTTCCCTGCTACTACTCCCTCAGTCTCAAACAGGCATGATAGAACTTAGGCAAAGTAAAGACTTATGATTACTAAGATTCTAAGATGTGTACTGTGGTAGGTCAGCTACTCAGTCAAATCCAAAGAGAAAGAAGGGTTGGCGAAGTTTCAGACAAAACCAGTACTCTTGGTTCCTTCTGACTCATTTCAGTTATCAGTGAGTTAACATTTACTTCAAAGTCACAGGTGTGTATAGTATGACATAAGTTTTCCACGGGCTACACATTTTAAAGTTTATTTAATTTAAAAGTTATTTACTTAGTAGACAATTCATCTGAATTTATAAATTGTTTCACCTTCCTTCCCTTCCTTTCTCTTTCCTTTCTGCATATTATCATCATCAGGGCCAAGGAGGACAAATTGCAAAAGAAGCATTTTTTTTGACACCCTTTCTCCTCATCTTTCTGTACTTTCTTCCCACTTGTGCTCCAAATCCCTGGTATGCTCCCCTGAAAGGAAGCAGATATGAGAAATTAGTACATATTACTATAAATTAGTTATATTATTTGTAAGTTTACTTAAATTTTTTTTTTTTTTTTTACTTATTGGTGCATAGTAGTAAAGGATATATGTTGTTGTTAGCTGCCGTCAAGTCAAGTGGGCCCTGACTGATGGTGACCCAAGCACAATGGGACTGGACTATTGTGAGCCATAGAGTTTTTCATTGGCTAATTTTCAGAAGTAGATTGTCAGGCCTTTCTTTCCAGTCCCCGTTCATCTGGAAGCTCTGCTGAAACCTGGACAGCAAAGCCTCTACTGACAGGGGCTAGTGGTCGCACATGAGGTGCACTGGCTGGAAATCAAGCACGGGTTTCTTGCACAGAAGGAGAAAATTCTACAGCTGAACCACCACTGCCCTCACAAAAGCATATGTTGTTGTGTTGTTATTAGGTGCACTCAAGTCAGTTTCAAATAATAGGGACCTGAAGCATGACAGAACTGTGCCATCCTCAGTCCTTATTGTTCTTGAGCCCATTGTTGCAGCCACTGTGTCAGTCCATCTCTGCTTTGCCAATCCTCTACTTTACCAAGCATGATATCCTTCTCCAGAGACTGGTCCCTCCTGATATCATGACCTAAGTATGAGAGATGAAATCTTGCCGTTTTCACGTCCAAGGAGCATTCCAGCTGTACTTCATGCGAGACAGATTTGTTCATTCTTCTAGCTGCCGATGGGGCATTCAATATTCTTCACCAATACCACAATGCAAATATGTCAATACTTCTGTGGTCTTCCTTATTCGTTGTCCAGCTCTCACATGCATATGAGGCTACTGAAAATTTCATAGCTTGGGTCAGGTGCGCAGTAACCTTCATAGTGACATCTTTGCTCTTTAACACTTTAAAGAGATCTTTTACAGCGGTTTCGCCCAATGCAGTATGTCATTTTTTTTCCTTGACTGCTGCTTCCATGGCTTTTGATTGTGGATCCAACTAAAATGAAATCTTGACAACTTCAATCTTATCTTCATTTATCATAAGGTTGCTTATTGATAGTAGTTGTAAGTTTCTTTTCTTTTTTTTTTTTAAAGCTTAAGTGTAATCCTTACTGAAGTCTGTAGTCTTTGATCTTCATCAGTAAGTGCTTCAAGTCCTCTTCACTTTCAGCAAGCAAGGTTGTGTCATCTGCATATTGCAGGTTATTAATGAGTTTGCCTCCAATCCTGAAGCCGTGTTTTTCTTCAGATAGTCCAGCTTCTTGGATAATTTGCTCAGTATACGGAATGCATAAGTATGGTGAAAGGATACAGCCCTAATACACACCCTGCCTGATTTTGAACTCTGCAGTATCCCACATAAGAGCAGATGGACACCAGATACATATTCCACTACCCTTGCAGCTATGGAAACTGTTAATATTTAATTGGTATATTTGGGAAGGGAGCTCTGGTGATGTAGTGCCTAAAGCACTTGACTGCTAACCAGAAGGCTGGTGGTTCAAACTCACCAGCAGCTCCTTGGAAGGAAGGTTGGGCAATCTACTTCAGTAGTGATACTGCCTCGGAAACCCAAGGAGGGGTTGCTATGAGTCGGGTCTGACTCGACAGCACATAACAAAAAGAACATATTTGGGAAAGTCTGCTATTAATCCTCAATGGATAGTTGTGCCCAACCACAGGCATAATAGTTAAGATTTGGTAATATTTTTTTCTTTCCTCCAAAAATCAGAACTTGATAGAAGCTGTTATTTTTCAGGAATGAACCCTACAGCTCCAGAAGCAGAAGAAAACCTCAAGTCTTGCCTTTCAGCTGATATCCAGTCCAAGGGCCATCTCTCATCTGGTGTGTGGAGGCAGCCTAAGGATAGTAAAGAATGGGCCGAGGAATATGTTACGAAAGACCACCCAGATAAACTAAAGGAAACTGGCCAGGGCAGACACAGCTCCTTGGAAAATGTTTTATGTGAAACATCTTTAGCTGGTAAGTCCCAAGGGGGAATGTATTTTAAAGGATAATATGCACCAGGACTCTAGAAGCCTGGCAATTTACAGATTCAGTGGACATGGGAGACCACCTAGCCTCTGATTTCCTTTTCAGATTAAAAAAAAAAAAAAGTAACTATAGCCTATAGAGATGAAGAATCACGTGAAGTCATCTGGCTGGTTAGGACTATCAGCTTGATTCTGAGTATTCATGGCAGTTAGTGATGGAATGCTTTTGAGGTTTGGGGGGGAGGCGTAAAAGTGGATTAGAAGCATCAGAATTTTATGAGCCTATTAGTCAGTAATGCAGAATCTTCAATATTTGAATCTTTTATCAGTCATCTACCACTGATATCCAAGGATCATGACGATGGCAAAGGACTGGGCAACATTTCATTCTGTTGTACATGGGGTTGCTATGAGTCAGAGTCAATGACAACTAACCACCACAATGTCAAACACATCAACAGGGTCCCTACTTCTTTTCTTTCCTTTCTTCTTTTTCTTCATATCATAAACCACTACTGAAATTTACTAGGTCAGCCAACATGGCATTTCCCTTCAACTATTTTTTGGGAGGTAATTTTTTTAAATTAATATTTTTACTATCAAATTATGCAAATTAAATAGCACCAAATGATTTATTATGAAGAACAGTAGCAACCCCTCAAAACTTTTTGATAGTTTCTTCTGGTACTTGTTTCCATGTTTTCTGTTTTTAATGTTTATGCTGCTATTTTGTTAACAGTACTTTAGTGAGGGTTAATTTACATAGAATAAAATGCACAAAGCTTAAATTTAAGCTAATTCTCTTGTGACCACTACTCAGATCAAGATTTGCAAGATTTTTTTTTATCCCAGAAACTTCTCTCATGCAACTTTCCACTCAATATCCACCCAAAGAATCACTATTCTGACTTTTATCACCATCAATTAGTTTTGTCAGTTCTTGAACTTTCTAGAAATGGAGTAATACAGTGTATACTCTTTTAGGTCCGGCTTCTTTCTCTCAACTTAATGTTTTAATTGTTGTTGTTGTTAGGTGCCATTGAGTTGGCTCTGACTCATAGCAACCCTGTGTACAACAGAAGAAAACACTGCCCGGTCCTGCACCAGCCTCACAATCCTTGCTATACCTGAGCCCATCGTTGCAGCCACTGTGTCAATCCGTCTCATTGAGGGCCTTTCCCTTTTTCCCTGACCCTCCACTTTACCAAGTGTGATATCCTTCTCCAGGGAATGGTCCCTTCTGACAGTGTGACCAAAGTAGGTGAGACAAAGTCTGGCCATTCTTGCTTCCAAGGAGCATTCCCGCCGCACTTCTTCCAGGACAGACCTGTTAGTTCAGTTCTTCTGGCAGTCCATAATACTTTCAGTATTCTTCGCCAGCACCACAACCCAAAAGCATCAACTCTTCTTCGGTCTTATTCATTGTCCAACTTTCACATGTGTATGAGACAATTGAAAATACCATGGTTTGGGTGAGGTGCACTTTAGTCTTCAAAGAGACATCTTTGCTCTTCAGCACTTTATTTTATTTTTCTTTTTTCTTTCAACTCCACTCCCCATGCCCCTCATAGTTATGCACTCCTGTGTGTCCTGCATTTCCTCTGTGTGAATGTTGCCCCACTGCTGCTCCGTGGTCAATTGCTCCAAGGGATGTATCTCCATAGAGCATGTGGGTGTGTCATCCTGGGTTGAGTGGTCTGTGTGTATGTCTAGTTTACTATTAGGCTGAGAGCCAGCCCCTGGGAGTGAATTTCATTCCAGGCCTGAAGTGTAAAGGCTCTTCAGCACTTTAAAGAGGTCTTTTGCAGCAGATAATGTTTTAATATCCTTCTATATCATTGCATTTAATTCATGTAGGAGTTCAATCCTTTTTTTTTTTTTTTTTTAATTAGTAATATCATGTTGAATGAATTTACCACAGCTTGTTTATTCATTACCCTATTGATGGACATTTAGATTATTTCCAATTTGGGGCTATAATGAATAAAACTAATAGAAAATTCTTGTACAAGTCTTTTTTTGGACACATTTCCCATTTCTCTTGGGTATATAAGACCCAAGCGGAATCACTGAGGTACAGAGTAGGAATGTGTTTGACTTTAAGAGAAAACATCAAGCAGTTTTCCAAAGAGTCTGAGTCACTTTATTCCCCCCACTGGGGATATAGAGAAGTTCCAGTTGCTTTACATCCTTCCCAACATTTAATATGATCAATCTTTTTAATTTAACCATTCTCATGGGTGTGTAGTGATATAATATTGTGGTTGTAATCCGAACTTTCCTATGACTAATAATATTGAGCACTTTTTCATATGCTTATTGGCCATTTGTATATATTCTTTAGTGAAGTACTTGTTTAAACAACATGAACAGATGCTTCACCAGATGCTTTGCCCAATTTTAAACACTGAGTTGTTTGTCTTTTTATTGCTAACTTGTAGGATTTTAAAAAATATGTTCTGGATATTTTATTTCAGTCTGTAACTTGAATTTTCACTTTCTGAATAGTCTTTTGATGAACAGGATATTTAAATTTTGGTGAAGTCCAATCTATCAATTAATTCCTTTTTTAAATTTTTTAAAAATAGATTGTGACTTTTGTATACTCTCAAGGAAATTTTTGATACCCCAAAGTTGTGAAGATATTCTTATATATTTTCTTCTAGAACCTTATCAACTATATATCTCATTATCCAACATTGTAGATTTACAACAATAGTAAAAAATCTACTAACCTACTATTTTTCACATTAATGACATACATTTGGCAGTAATGGATGCCAAGTTTTGAGGCAAGAGTAATGCTGGCTGTGTCAACTTGGTTGTGTCAACTTGGCTGGGCCATGATTCTCAATGGTTCAGCAGTTATGTAATTACGTAATTTGGCAGTTATCTAATGATATAGTCATGCTCCATTTTGTGATCTGATGTGGTCATCCTTCATTTTCACATAATGATTTTCACATGAAGACCTGGTCTTTGGAAAATAACCATGTCAATAAGTGAGAAGTGGGTGCATTTCATTGTATGTATGCACACAATTTGTTTATCCATTCATTAGTTGAATGGGGACTTAGATTGTTTCCATCTTTTTGCTATTCTGACTAATGCTACAATGAACATAAGTGTGACTATGTCAATTCGTGTCACTGCTCTTATATCTCTGGGATATATATCTAGAGTGGAAGGTCTGGATCATAAGATATTTCTATTTCTGGCTGTTTGAGGAAGCGGCATAATGTTTTACATTTTTGCAGGAATGAGATGATATCTCACTGAATTTTTTTTTTTTTTTTTTTTGCATCTCTCTAATAGCTGATGATCACACACATCTTTTCATGTATTTGTTGGCCGCCTCCATGTCCTCTTTGGTGAAGCATCTATTCATGTTGTTGGCTCATTTTTTGATTGGATTGTTTTTTTGTTGTTGAGTTGTTGAAGATTTTTTTTTGATAATTGGAATTTTTTTTTTGAGTTGTTGAAGTTTTATATATATTTTAGACATTAGACCCTTATCAGATATGTATGTCATTGCCAAAGATTTTTTCCAGTCTACAGATTCTCTTTTTCCCCTCTTGGTAAAGTCGTTTGATGAGTGTAAGTATTTAATGTTTAGAAGGTTCCAGGTGTCTAATTTGCTTCTGTCATACATGCATTTTTAGTTTTGTTTGATAGATTATTTAAGCTAAAAGTTAGATCCCCTAATTTTTTGACCCTATGTTATTGTCTAAGAATGTTACAGTTTTAGCTTTAACATTTTGGTCTTTGATCCATTTTGAATTAGATTTTGTGCATGATGTGAGGTATGGATTCTGATTCATTTTTCTGCATATGGATAACTGGTTTTTCCAGCACTATTTGTTAAGAGATTCTTTCTTCCCCATTGAATGGACTTAGTTAGACCGTTTGTTAAGTTCAGCTGCCCGTAGATGGATAGATTTACTTTTGAGTTCTCAATTCTATCCCAATGGTCTATGTATTCTTCTTTGGCGATTTCCTTGCTTTGTGTCCTTTTAATTTTGCTTTTAAAGAGTGTCAGAAAGGCTTTCATCTCCTTTGTTTTTCTGATTTCCTCTCTTTTAAAAATATCCTGTCATCATTAAATGGCTGGAATATTTTCTCATATCTCTTTGAGAATGTTAATTATGAGATTTTTAAACAGTTTTATTTGTTTTTTTGCATTGCCTCTGTTTCCACGGGCTTCCCGTTTTCTGTTAGTTGTGGGTTTTTTAAAATTAATATGTATCTATTCTTCTTTTTCTTTTATATTGAAAGCTTCCTTCAAATGTCTGAGAATCTTTGGTTATTGATTTATACATGAGAGAAGCCTTTAAAAAAATTCTCATCAGCTAAGCTTGTCAATAAGGAGCTCTGGTTGTGTAGTGCCTAAGGCATTTGACTGCTAACCAGAAGGTTGACAGTTCAAACCCACCAGCCACTCCACAGAAGGAAGACTGGGCAATCTACTTCTGTAAAGATTTACCGCCACAAAAACCCAAAAGGGTTTGCTATGAATCAGAATCGACTCAATGGCAGTGAGTTTGGTTTTTTTTTTTTTTTTTCCCAAAAGCTTGTCAGTGAATAGGTTTCAGTTGTAGGATAACCAGGTGGCAAAGTAACTATGTGATAGGTGTCAGTGTTTGTAGGTCTTTTTCCCCCTCAGGCCACAGTGTGTTTTTCAGGTGAAAGATCCTCCAATCTCCTGCCTAGAGATTGCCACTAGCATTCCAGGATCTGTAGATGAAAGGAGGTACAGAGAGTCTCACTGTTCAGTACGCAAGCTTCATTTAAGTCTGCTCGTTTTTATTCTGGCTCCTCAACTTTGTTCTCCACTATGTCTAATGCCTTCATCCCAGATCTCAGAGGCAACACTTCTCTAGTTTAATTTTTTCCATTTGCAATGAGGTGAGAGTGAGGAAGGTACTGGCATGTGTGGGGGCTAGGATCTAAAGGCTCAACTGCACTTTTTGTAGATATACAATGATGTCTGTTTTCAGCCTCTTATTTGTACTTTCTGAGCACCTGGTCCCACCAACCCTTAAGTCTTTCTGCTTCTTAGCAGATTTCCCACCCACAGATGGGAACACCAACATTTCGTGCCCTTTGGTCTGCTAAATCAATCACCATGCGTCCATTTTGCTTTCCATCTACCAAAACCTTGCTAACATCTCTTTTTATTGCTTTCATTTTGTTGCTTTTTATTACTTTCTATCATTTTATCAGGTTTGGAGGAAAAGTGGTTAACAAGAATTCCCTCCTTGGTTTTTTTTTTTTTTTTTTTTTAACACAGCTAAGAGACAGACTGTAGCTCTAGAACTGCTTGAATCGGAAAGAAAATATGTGATTAATATCTCTCTGATCTTGAAGATAAAAGCAACATTCCAGGGGTCAGATGGAAAGAGGAATTCCAAAGAGAGAAGGTATCCATGTATTCATTGTCTTTGTTTTTCAGAGTGATTGAGATTTAAGGTAAGTTGTTTATTGTTTCCACTTTGGGGATTCTTGGCTTGTAAAGAGTTCCAGAAACAGTCTTTGAAAAGAAAATGAGTAGATGTGGCAGGTAAACCCTAGTAAGTCTCAAACTTAGGTTCTCAGCAGGTAAGAAAATGAGTATAGTCTCCTGGGGCTTCAGAGTCCTTGGAATGTCTGCTAAGAACCTGACCAGTACCAGGTACTGTAAAGTTGACTCCAATACATGGCGACCCCATGTGGATCACAGTAGAACTGTGTTCCATAGGGTTTTCAATGGCTGATTTTTCAGAAATAGATCGTGAGACCAGGTGTGTCCGGGTGGACTTGAATCTCCAACCTTTTTGCTATTAGCCAAGAACATAAACCGTTTGCACCAGCTGGGACTCATAAAGGGGAAATAAATGCTACAACAAGAAAGGCATTGTTTTCTATGTTGCTTTCTACATGTACTTACAGGATCTCTGGTTTCAGGAGCTATAAGAAATGAATGTGGTGGAGGTCTGTAGCACTATGTGGCCATTAGACAGGTTGATATAACTTTAGAGTTAGACTTTTCTTATTATTTGTTCAGATGATTCCGTACCAAACTAAAACCATTTGTTGTCAAGTTAATTCCAATTCACAGCCACCCTATAGGAAAGAGTAGAACTGTCTTACAGAGTTTCCAAGGCTGCAAATCTTTACAGAAGCAGACTGCCACATCTTTCTCCTTCAGAGTGGCTTGTGGATTCAAATCAGTGACCATTAAGTTAGCAGCTGAGCTCTTAACCACTGCACTACCAGACTTTTCTTATTATTTGTTCAGGTGATCCCATAGTACTGGGTAATGCATGAGCGTGTTTGTGCATGGGTGCAAATATGCTCACACATATGTAGGGCAATGTTTCCAAAGGGTCTGCAATGTATTGTAGCAGCTAACTGTTCATTGTTTTTAGATTTTCTGACTTCTTCTTTGTTGGGAGAAAGCAGGAAAGAGGAAAGTGTGATTTGGTGAAAATAACTAATGTAATGAAGATATAATACACCTGATTAACTGAGGAAAAGACTAATCCAAATGAATGGAAATTCCGGATTATGGACTATTAGTGGACAAATGTAGCATTACTACTTTAAATATTCCATCAAGTAATATACACTGATGGTTCATAAGTTGTGAATCTGTCTAGGGAAACCCCTCATTACATTCCCCTGCTCCTTACCATGCCCAAAATTTTACTTGGGTTTGTAGTTACCAGCAAGACACCAGTCACCAAAACACACTGCTCCTCATATCCAAATGACTGAGGTGAGAAAATATTCCCTGACAAACCCACAAGTGTCTTGATTATTTTCAAGAATTATTTTACTACAAAACTGAGGTAAACAAAATATGAAACAACAAAGAACAGAAGGGGTATTGTGGTACCTCTAGAGCTATGTGCAAGAGAGGTTCTAGACTGGGCCTCTCAGTGGCCACCCAGGTTCATACTTGTTCTTCCTTCCCCACTCAGCCACTTGACTTCCCCGTGAATCCCAATCCAGCTTGTCCTACCCTCCCAGCTACCTCTTTCACCTCTCTGGCAAGTCTCTATGGGTCTAGCTATCTTGCTGTTGCCAAAATGCTCCTTAGCTTACAGTACCAAATTTAAAGATATAGCTTTGCTTCTATGTCAAAGATTCTAGCCAGCAGCATCTCTTCCTACTCTCTGGAAATTTGGGCAGGAGGAAGAGGATGGAAAACAGAAAGAGAATTATTTACTCTGGAACACAGGAACTAAACCCCAGGCTAGGTACTTCATTTATACTTTCATTAAATTTTCACAAACTCACTGCCATTGAGTTGATTCTGACTCAGAGTGACCCCCTTTGGTTTTTAAGGCTGTAAATCTTTACAGGAACAGACTGGCCCATCTTTCTTCTATGGAGCAACTGGCAGGTTTCGAACCACCAACCTTTTGGTTAGCAGGCAAATGCCTTAACCACTACACCACAAGAGCTCCTTAACTTTTCACAAGAGTGCTGCAAATCTTACCTTATAGATGCAGAAATAAGGCCCAGAAAGATCTAAAGTAACATAGTCAGTTAGTGCCAGAATTCAAACCCAGGCTTGTCTGAGCCTGTACTTGTGCTCTTTTCACGTCACACCGCTTCTCAAAGATACCACCTTGACTAACAGCAATATATCAAGTCTTTCAGATAGCCAGAAGCAGACTTTCTGTCATTTTCTATTTTCAAAATTGAGACTTCCCTTTTGAATAGCCCGTAAGTTCTTACTTTGAACATCAGCTGAATTGTCAAGTACGAATGCTAGATAAGTTCTTAGCTCACTATATATCTAAGCCCCCTACTTTTAACTTGTTGTAAGAATATAGATAACACAATATTTGCAATCCAACATTTTTCATGTGTACAATTCTGTGACACCAATCACATCAATCATGTTGTGCAACCATCACCAATATCCATTGCCAAGTTTTCCATCATCATATACAGAAACTCAGTGCTTCCCAAGCAATGATTATGCCTTCCCTGCTCCCTCCCACCCTGGTAACCACGACAAAAACCTCTCATGTCTATACATTTCCCTATTATAGGTATTCCATATTAATGAGATCATACAATATTTGCCCTTTTGTGATTGACTTCCTTCACTCAGCATATTATTTTCAAGGTCTATCCATGTTGTAGGAGCTCTGGTGGCATAGTGCCTAAGTCATTTTACTGCTAACCAGACGGCTGGCAGTTCAAACCCACCAGCTACTCCTCGGAAGGAAGATGGGGCAATCTACTTCCATAGTGATACTGCCTCAGAAACCCAAGGGAGGGGTCACTATGAGTTGAAATCAACTTGATGGTAGTGAATTTTTTTTTTTTTTAATCCAGTTGTATCATGTATCAGGGCTTCATTTCTCTTTATGGCTGAGTAACATTCCATTGCATGTATATATTGCATTTTGTTTACTATTCATCTATTGATCGACATTTGGGTTGTTTCTACATTTTGATCATTGTGAATAGTGCTGGAGTGAACATTGGTACCCATGTCTGTGTGTGTCATTGCTTTCAAGTTTCTTGGGTATATACCTAAGAGTGGAATTGCTGGGTCATAAGGTAACTGTAAGGAGCCCTGGTAGCTCAGTGGTTAAGTGGTCTGCTGTTAACCAAAAAGTTGGTGGTTTGAACCCAGCAGCCAGTCTGTGGGAGAAAGATGTGCAGTCCACTTCTGTAAAGATTCCAGCCTTGGAAACCCTATAAGGTAGTTAGCTGTTCTATAGGGTTGCTATAAATTGGAATTGACTTGACAGCACACAACAACAACAAAGTATCTGTGTGTTTAACTTTGTGAGGAATTGCCAGACTGTTTCCCACAGAGGCTGTACCATTTTGCATTCCCACCAGCAACAGATGAGAGTTCTGATTGCTCCACATCCTCGCCCACAAGTCAAGCCCTTTTCAGCTTGCTGTCACTTCCACTTCTCCAGGATGTTCTCTCATGAGAACTGGGGAAAGAGTGAACCTTTCCTCAAATCCTATGAGATCAAAATCTTTAAACTGTCATAGAATCCTCAATGAAAAGAAGATAATAGTTACTTCATCATATCCATGATAAACTATTCATACTAGTTATTTGGTAAACTAGCCCCCTTTTTGATCATGAGCATGTAGAGACAATCTGAGTACTATTTTATTTTATTACATACATAACAAACCATATGCCATCGCAACAATGTGTACATGCACATGTATATTTTCAAGTTCTGTCCATGTTGTAGGAGATCTGGTGGCATAGTGCCTAAATCATTTTACTGCTAACCAGACGGTAAATTGATTACATTTTTCAAGTTGTGTCACCATTCTTGTTTTCCTCTGCCAAATTATTACACCCCCATTAACATAAACTCCATGCCTCCTGAACATCATCTCCCCCTTTTCCCCTCCCTCCTACTTCTGGTAACCACTAATAATCTTTGCTTTCTATATATTTGCTTATTTCATATAAGTGAGATCATACAATATTTGTTTTTGTGACTGATTTATTTTGCTCAACATAATGTTTCAAGGTTTATCCACATTGTGATATGCATCAAGATTTCCTTTCTCTTTGTGACTGAGTAACATTCCCTTGTATGTATATACCATGTTTTGTTTATTCATTCATCTGTAAATGACATTTGGGTTGTTTCCACCTTTTGGCTATTGTGATAACACATATTACTCTTGATTATTACTAAATATGAAGTTCCTGGTTCTGAGCTTTACAATATTGCCATTTTTTCTACCCTAAGGTTAGATTTTCATTACCCTCCTGTGCTCACTGTTTCTTTTTTCCTAAGCTTTTCTAAAATCTGTGTATACTTTAAATAGACCAGTGGAATGAAATGTGGAGCAAAATGAGATTATTCCTTTCCTCTGTTGGCATCTTTTCCCATACAAAGATGAAAATAATTTTATTAGCATATATTATTTTCCCATCACAAGTCACAAGGCTTCAGCCCTTTTCTCCCTGTTAGAAAGTAATCTAGGTATGAAAATAATACCCACTACACAAACAACTTGATACTCAAACCTGAGGTTGTCACATCTTGTCAAACCTATAAAATAACCCTTCAGGTTTTTCCCTAGAAGAAAGCAGAGTGCTCCAGAGCCTCCACAGCCTGCTTCAAGCCAGCCCCTCCCCTGACTGAAAGGCCTGGAAGCTGCAGTGGCACAGGCTGCCAGTTGAAGCCTGAGTGGAAATTGTGGGCTATTGTTCACATGGAGAATGAGGTTGGAGCTCTTCTTGGCTTGTTTCGGGTCTGGTTCACCCAGACAAAGCCCTCAACCTCAGGATCAAACAGTCCTGTCTGAATGCTCGCTGAGGCAGGCCGATGATCAGCTGGACAGGATTGCCAAACAAAACAGCCTTATAAACTAAACCGCCAGCCTCACGTCCCCCAAGAACTCAACAACCTGTATGCCACAGATCACCACCAGGAGGCGCACAGGCTAGATTATCGATGCCCCAGCACATCCTGCTGCTGAGGGGAGGGAGTAATTTTGGCCTAATGCGCGACTGGCAAGAGCTAAATTATTAATTTGAACCGATAACTAGATTTTCCTCGATTTTTTTTAGTTTATTTTTCTTATTGTTTAAGTAGTGTACTGTGGGAGCTAAAATAACTTTAAAAGCTTTAGAAGTTTATTGTTGTTATGTGCGGTGGAGTCGCACCCAACTCATAATGACCTCTCCTTGGGTTTCCGAGACGGTATCACTATGGAAGTAGATTGCCCAACCTTCCTTCCGAGGAGTGGCTGGTGGATTTGAACCGCCAGCCTTCTGGTTAGCAGTCAAGTGCCTTAGGCACTACGCTACCAGAGCTCCTAGAAGTTTATTAGAAAGAATAAATTGCTCACGTTGCCACACTTTCACCCCTAAAAAGGAAGAAATAGAAAAGAAGCTGAGCACTTAATGCTGTTGTCTTCTTTGGACTCTGCTCTGGGAACCAGATCTGGCTCTTGGCAAAACAATGAAATAAGTTTGCTCACTCTCTCCCTCTGTTCTCCATTCACATTCCTCCCTGATTTTGAATCATATCCTTGCTAAGTTAAAAACAAAAATTAAAGACTGTTTTCAATAGTTGATATAGATTCATTATAGGTCATTGTTCTTCACGTGACAGACATTTGTATAGGGGCCATTGGTAAAAGGGTCTTTTCATAGTTGAGAATATGTGCTGTGAGCTCTACAATACAAACTTCTTTTTTTAAAAGACGTAATTGCAGCCTGTGAACAGGGTATTTTGGTTGACTGAGGAAAAGGGATCTGCTACATATATTCTTGTAGGGTCTGTTGTTCTCTCCACCTGGTTTGTGTGATTCTATTTCTATTCTGTTTCAAGCCTCTTCCCTGGCTCTTTACGGTATCTTGTCCAGCAGCACCTGGATTTGCTTCATGCACTGCAGGAAAGGGTCCTGAAGTGGCCACGCCAAGGCGTCCTTGGAGATTTATTCCTTAAATTGACAAATGATGAGGTAAGGTTTTTTGTTGTTATTGTTTTCTTTTTAATCCTCCATAAACTTGAATTATGTGGATCTCTCACTTTTCTGCTTCTGATTCTCTCAGAGAATCTACAATCAGTGAATCTCAGAGCTGGAGGAACTACAGAGATCTATCTAGTTGAACTTCCTCATTTTATAGATAATGGTAAGGTCCAGAGAGTTAAAGACTGCTGAAATCATCCAGCTAGCTAGGTAGTTGTAGAGCTGCCACTAGAGCCCAGGTCTTCTAACTTCCAGTTCATCATTTTCCACTGTACTGTATTCTGCTGTCCCCCAAGTCCCTGGGTGCAGAAGTTAAGGTGCTTATCTGATAACAGAAAAATTGAAGGTTCCAGTCCAACCAGAGGTTCCTTGGAAGAAAGACCCGATGATCTACTTCTGGAAAATCAGCAATTGAAAACCCTGTAAAGCACAGTTCTACTCTGACATACATGGGGTCTCCATGAGTCAGAAACAACTCCATGGCAAGTAGAAGGAGATACTGCCCCCCACTGAATACACGTGTGTATATTTAATGTGTGTATGTACATGGATATATATATATATATATATATATAAGGGTTTGTATATATGTGTGTATTTTCACACAATTTTCATTCCTTAGAGATCTTTAAAAATGTGATGGACAGCTATTAAATGCTTTTTATTTTCACTTGCTTGGAGAAAGAATGCTAAGTTTTGAAATCTCTGTAATATTCTACACAAGGAGATATGATCTAGGCCAAAAGTTCCAAACTCAAATGCCTACAGAGCCAGTGACATAGATTGATGAGGTGAGCTGAATGGATTATAGTATATACAATATAGGCTGGAGGCAAATGTGCTGAGTGGAGCACATATACTTTTCTACAGGGAGCTGCTACTCAGCTTTATCCAATTGTTATGCGGGAAAGGAGGACTAGAGTTGCCAGATCTCCTGATATTTGAAGAAAAGCTGAAAATGTAGAGTTTTACATGAAATTTTTTTATTTTTAAAATATTATGTAGGGTAATTAAAAATTGGTGTGTAAGGCAGATTTTGTCTGCAATCAACCTCTGTATATCAATGATTCTCAACTATGGGTAACAATACAAAGTTTATGAATGATTTACTTGTATAGATTAGAGTGAATTTAACATAATCTTTCTGATACAACTTTTACTCATTTGTACTCAGTACAATTTCTTGAGCTGAGAATTTTTGTGCCTATGGGAATGTGTCTGGCAGCTGAGGATTTTTTTCTTGAGGGGATACTGCATAGGTGAATATGCCTTATGTTGGTGGAGAAAGTTGAGAGCTACTACTGGTCTAGACAATATGAGGTGGGTTGGGCAAAGTTCCTCATTTGGATGTAGATGATTGAAATGAAAAGGAATCACAAAAACACTGTTGTTTTTTTTTTAAATCATTTAACAAGTTAATAATACCTTTTTAATTTACATGAATTCCCCCCTCCTTTATCGTTTCTCTTTCTCTCATTAAAGCAGAGCTATTGAGTTTTGGTTCCCAACTCCCTAGGGATTTTTACCTTAAAACCAAAAAAAAGATTTTTTTTAAAAAAGATGAATAAAAAACTCCAAAAGTTATTAACAAACACATTAAAAGAAAGGTTAAGATAATCTCTGAAAAGTACTCCTTTTTGATCTACACGGCTCTATGAAAATGGGGAGCTCTGGTAGCATAGTGGCTAAGACACTTGCCTGCTAACCAGACGGTTGGCGGTTCAAACCCACCAGACACTCCTCGGAAGGAAGGTTGGGCAATCCTACTTCCGTAGTGATACTGCCTCGGAAACCCAAGGAGGGGTCGCTATGAGTCGGGGCCGACTCGACAGCACATAACAACAACAACAATGAAAATAGGAGTTGTTATTTTATCTGTTTCCAGGTTCTTACAATGCATTTTTATATTTGTTTTCAAGAATAATTTCTTGGATTACTATGTTGCTTACCTGAGGGACCTGCCTGAATGCATCTCATTGGTTCATGTTGTTGTTCTGAAGGAGGTGAGTTAACTGTATGTAAGCGCTGCCTTTTGTTTACTGATATATTCATGATGCTACCCATCCACTCAGTAAGTACAGCACATGTACTTTAGCTGTTTTCCAAGCTGGGGGATGGTTTGAATGATCCAGCAACACCTCTATCTGGAGTTAAAAGAGCCCACTACAGGATCAGTGCCATTGCTTTGGTCTTTGCCCAGCCTTCCTGCCCCTCAGTCCCATTCCATTGGAACTATACACAAATTAATCAGGTGTCCTAAGGAGAGATCTTTGGGAGCTCTGGTAGCGTAATGCCTAAGGCACTTGACTGCCTACCAGAAGGCTGGCAGTTCAAACCCACCAGACACTCCTTGAAAGGAAGGTTGGGCAATCTACTTCTGTAGTGATACTGACTTGGAAACCCAAGGAGGGGTCGCTATGAGCTGGGTCCGACTCAACGGCACACAACAACAAGCAGAGATCTTCAGGCTGCAGCTGGTGTGCTGTATGTGATGGTTTACCCCCACCCCCATGAATTTGAATGCTAAAGTCAGGTCATCCTGTGTCTGTCAGTTGATAAGATCATAATGTAGCTCTAGTCATGTTGCTTTAAGTCGTGTTACTGCAGTTGTGCTTATAAACACACATAAATATATAACAATTCTAGTTATTTTAGATTGATAGAAAAAATATCAGAAGCCCTAAAGCTGAGAGTTAATAAGTTTCACAAGAGGTGAGCAGCTTTATCTTATTAACTTTCACTTTAACCTGCTCATCGTTCCCAACCCATTACATGCCTACCACATGTTGTTGTTGTTACTGGCTGTCCTTGAGTCCCTTCTGATTCATGGTAAACCCGTGTGTGCAGAGGAGAGCAGCTTCATAGGGTTTCCAAGGCTGTGGTCTTTTGGAAGCAGATCACCAGGCCTGTCTTTTGAAGCACCAGTGGATGGGTTTGAAATGCCAACCTTTCAGCTAGGAGTCAAGCATTTACCATTTACAATACCCAGGGACCCCCTGCCACATGTTAGCACTCAGCCAATAGGAAAGGAAGAGAAGAGAAGGGAAGGGACATGGAGTAAACCCAACATGTTTTCTGCTGCCAGGCCAACTGATCAATTTCCACTCCTACACCCTTCCCCATTCTCATGAGGACCCAAGGACTCTTAAAGTCTATTAGTAAGTCCATTGTAATGATTACTTGCTGGAGAACCTCAATGAATTCTTTCATCTCAATCATGATTTATTGAGTGCCCTCTTCTGTCTAGCTAAGTTGCAGCACATGGCATTTAGAATGTTGGGTGGATTCAAAAGAGGTATGCAATGGGTCTGACTGGGAAAAGTCTCTTGGGCATGTCCCTGAACATATGGCCTCTCTGATGAGCAATCAGTGCTGCAGAGAACCTATAGGAAGAAAATGCTCGATTAGGAAAGCCTCCTACTCTGGTAGGACAGACTCTGGGGTTCTGCTGCCACATCTGTTGGAACACTGACTCTACCTTTCTTTCACTCAGGGTGATGAAGAGATTAAATCTGACATCTACACCCTCTTTTTTCACATAGTCCAACGCATCCCAGAATACCTGATACATCTGCAGGTAAGCATGGCTGGGCCAGCCACCAAACTGATTTTCATGCTAAACAATTGATTTTGGCTTTTAGCTAAGGAATATTGTAAAAGGTTAAAGAATCACTAATATTTCCTAGAAATGGTTAAATGGTTTAAATCATTATGAGTACCCAATCCCCACCCTGTGGCATGAGCTAAAAATCACTATTTCTGAAAAAATGTATTTTAGCTCTTGATGCCTGCCTTTAAAGTTCTTTCTTCATTAACCAGAAATCTCCACCTCTGCTGATCCAGGATCTTTCTATAGCAGTTCCCGTTAGACTTTGAGCATCTTACCAGCCCCTTCTACCTTGATTCTGTAGGCACCTAAATGCCTCCTTGGCATCTAGGACATATCTTGTTAACCTGCCCACTTAACTGCTATCTTGACTGCTTTCTTTTGGCTTTTCTTAGGTCCAAGGGTCTACCAATCATTGCTTATGTCTTATGCCACAGAAGAGGCATGAAAAATCTCATTAGCTGACTTCTGCATATAATTTCCCCACAGGGTTTGTAGCATCCTGGAGGAAGTACAATTGAGAGAGAGGTTCACCAATCCCCTTACCCACCTCTCCTCCTCTCACCAGCAATGTGTTCTGGTTTAATTACTGACTAATGTTCCGAAATCATTCAGTGAAAGCATCTTAGAAATGCTTGGGCCAATCTCAGGTAGAAATAGACAACTATCAATATTAAAAAAAATTTAATTATAAATAGCTTCATATTTCAACTATTATTTTTCATAATATTTATTTTATTTAGTTCTTTCAACAATCCCATGAAGCAGGTGCCATAACTGCCATTTTTAAGATGAGGAAATAGAGGGTCAGAGAGGTTAAGTAACTTTCCCAAGTTAACACACATAGTAGGTGACAAAACCAGGACAAAACCCCAGGTCTCACAAGCATGAGGGTTCTGGTTCTACAGTCTGCTTGAGTTCAAATCCTGATTCCACTCCTCATTAAATCATAACCTCATTATTTAACTTTTCTGAGCCTTGATTCCCTTATTTGTTAAGTGCAGGTACCTATCATACTAGGTATAATTATAAAAATTAAATAAGATAATATATGTAAAGGGCTTAGACCAAAAAAAAAAAAAAAAAACCTCATTGACATCAAGTCAATTCTGACTCATAGCAATCTCCATTGGGTTTCTGAGGTGGTAAATCTTTCTGGAAGTAGATTACCCCACCTTCCTTCCATGGAGATGCTGGCAGGTTTGAATCACCAGCCTTCTGGTTAGCAGTCAAATGCCTTAGGCACTATGCCACCAGAGCTCAATAGGAAACACTCTATAATGTTAATTTTCCCAAAGCCAAGTACAGTGCTTGCTCTGCTACAGCACAGTAGGCAATGTAATAGAAGGGGCCACCAAGCCAGACCTGATTAAAACATCTGCCTCAAAGCCTGTTATTCTTACCACTGGTCTGACTCCTTTGGGTTAAGGCACTGTTTATAAACAGCAATTATTAGAATACCTCCATTACCTTAGAGGTCTAATTAGTAGATCCTTCTAAGATTTTTAGATGGAAATATCTAATGCTCACATTCAACTCAAACACAGATGTAAAAATGGCATGGGGCAACTGACTTCCACTAACTTCATAAGGGAGAGAGAGACTCACCATCAGTATCAGCCCAAGGCTGATTCCCATGAGATGGAGGTCAGACATACCTCTTCTCTCCAAACTTTTACTAATTCTGACACAGCACTCTTTGCTCCTCTGCTGGGTTCAATAATTTGTTACAGTGGCCACAAAAACTCACAGATAATACTCACTATTAAGGGGCTTATGGGAAAATAACAGTTTATAATTCAGTATCAGAAATGACTCAGGATACATTACTATGATCAGGACAGCCTCTTCTAAATTGTGCCCACAGGCAGGACTCTCTCAGGCTTTCAGCTTCTTGGCCTGGCCTCTACCCTGCTTGGGCAAGTGTTACAAAGCTCTTTAGCTCTGCCAGTAAGTGCCTGGAAGCACCCCACTCTAACAGTAAGCCTTGACCTAAAGGCACTCAGCTCTCTCACTCCTTGTGTTAGTGAGCCTAGCTCTGTCAAGTACCTGGAGGCACGTTGCTCCACCAGCAAGCCTCCTGCCCGAAGGTGCTGAGCTCCATCCATGGGCTTGGAAGCCCTCCACACTGTCTCCTGTTGATCTCCTAGTTCTGGTGCCTCTACCTCCAAGCTTTCTCTGCCACTGCTCCTCACCATTTCTTCTTTTTTTTTTTTTT
>NW_006921718.1:3375634-3444355 GCF_000298275.1 Orycteropus afer afer | reverse complement strand
AGATTATCTTCTGTGTCTGTGTTAATTGGTTTCCCTTTTCTTTGTTGAAGAGGGTCTGTGCAATCCTTCTGCCTAGTCCGCCATCTTGCCCCGCCTCTCCTCACCATTTCTTACTGCCTGAGATGATGAGATAACACTCTCTGAGTGTTACAGCTGTCTCCTGGGTCTAGAAGGTTCCTAGCACAGGGAACTCAGGTCAGAAGAATGAACTCTGCTCCCATATCTTCTTCTTAGTGGTAGTCAAGTCCCTCCCGTCCTCCTCTGAGATGTCTTCTTTTAAGCCTAGCAGGGTGGCAAAAATGACCAATCCCCTTGTTAGGGTTCCATATACCTTATTTGCATGGCTCTACCTCCACAAGCATGCCATACACCTTATTTCCATTATTAGCAAGCTATCCACTGCTAAGCAGAAGGCTGGTGGTTCAAATCCACCAGCCACTCCTTGGAAGGAAGGTTGGGCAATCTACTGTCATAGTGATAACTGCCTCAGAAACCCAAGGATGGGTCACTATGAGTTGGATCCAACTTGATGGCAGTGTGTTGTGTTTTTTTGTTTTGTATCCAATCCCTTTGGTGGACCAAACACCTCATTTGCATAGTCTCATCAGTGTTTGGTGAGAGTTACAAGACCATGGTGAGAAAGTTCATTAAAAGCAGTATATGTCTCCACAATGGGCAATCCAAAAATTCACTTCCATCAAGTCGATTCCAACTCATAGAGACCCCCATTGGGTTTCCAGGGCTATAAATCTTTATGGAAGCAGACTTCCTCATCTTTCTCCCATGGAGCAACTGGTAGGTTTAAACCACCAGCCTTTTGATTAGCAGCCAAATGCCTTAACCATCAGAGCTCCTTACCACAATGGGCAATAGTGACTATTATTTTCCCTTGGTAGAATGAACAAAAACCCAGCAAGTTTGACCTTTCAGCTAATATTTAGATGGGCTATATGTATTGTTAAGGAGCTCTGGTGGCATAGTGCCTAAGGCATTTGACTGCTAACCAGAAGGTTGGTGGTTCAAACCTACCAGCCACTCTGCAGAAGGAAGACTGAGTAATCTATTTCCATAAAGATTTACTGCCTTGGAGACCCAAGGGGAGTCACTATGAGTTGGAATTGACTCGATGGCAGTGATTTGGTCTTTGGTTTATATGTATTGTTAGTCATATTGATTAAATGGTTATGTAGCTCTTATAGATTGAAGCAAGGTGCAGAAGAGACAAAACAACTTTTCATTCTAACTATACAATGTTGCTTCCTTTTTCCTTCATCCAGAATGTCTTGAAGTTCACGGAGCAGGAACACCCTGACTATTACCTACTTCTGGTGTGTGTTCAACGCCTCAGAGTATTTATCTCACACTATACTCTGCTGTTTCAATGCAATGAGGATTTGCTTATTCAGAAACGGAAAAAACTCAAGAAGTAAGGTTCTGATGTTGCATCGTGGAGGGTCAGTCAAAGGCTTCTGAGAACAGGGAGGTAGACCAGTCAGTCTAGGTGTCTGTCACAAGTAACATTGTGTGTTAAGTAGCTGGAATGCAGTGATGGGGGGGGGCAGGTAGAAGAGGAGAGGGAAGGGGAGGGGAGAGAGGTGGACAGGTCGCCTACTGCAGGGGGCATCTACTTTGGTGGGTATTAGGAAAATAAGGACTTTCACTCTACTGTCTATGCATATCCCTCTTATCCCATGTTGCTGACCCCTCAAAAATAGTTCAGTTTTCCTAAATTTTCCAGGTTCAAAATTATAGTTCACAGAACAGAATGTGGTTTCATTAATTCAATATAGATTTATTGAGGAACTATTGGGTACTAGGCACTGTCTAGGCATTAAATATACCATGATGAACAAAACAGACAATAGCCACATGGAATTTATTTTCTAGAGTTGGACAGTCAGTGAATAAATAAATTATATGGTGATAAGTTCTATGGATAAAAAATAAAGCAAAAAAGTAAAGGGGACTGAAGAGATTTCATACTAGGAATAAACAGTAAGGGCTGATTACAGAAAATCTGTGCCTCATAGGGAATAGAAGTGGCTCATAGCAGAGCTAATGACCAGCGTTTCCTTCAACCTCATCCCAACTCACCTGGATGAAACGAGAATCATTTCTGTGGGTGTTTTAGTCCAGAAAAAGATGCTATATGCTAAGCCATGGCTTCTGTAATGCATCTGTTTCCCCATGCCAGCCCTCAAGCTTATTTTAGTCAGTTAATCAGCATCCCTTTCATGCCCAGCAGCCAGCTTGCACACAACCTGGTTAAAGAGGGCCCTTAGAGAGAGATCTTCAGGGCTGAACTTCATCTGAGAAATACTGTTTCTCTGTCTTGGCATAACCTGCCTGTTCAGAGAACCAATTTCCCACTGTATATCTTAAGAATGATTGCCTCTATTCTGTTAGGTCATCCATGGCAAAGCTCTACAAAGGACTGGCTTCCCAGTGTGCAAATGTCGGGCAAGATGCTTCCCCCACTACAGGTCCTGAGGCTGTCCGTGACAGTGGGATGCACTCAGAAGAAATACTGCAACCCTACCCTTCTGCTCCCAGTTCTGGCCCTGCTGTCACGTAAGCACCTATTGCTGTGGAAAGGTTAATGGCAATGTCCTCTGGTGCCAGGCAGTCTGTGTAGGGTAGCAGCACAGCCTGGATCAGGCCTTTATGTAGTGGCCAAGCAGCAGACCTGATATCTAGATCCCACAAGAAGGCACTAGTGTTAAGGGTAGGCTTAAGGCTGGAAGTTCCTCCCAACAACTTTACCACACACAACTGCTCTCCACCTACAGCCTAAGTGTCTTTGGTTTTGGACAATGATAGATGAGAGTGTCAATGAGAATAAGAAGACATTTTACAGCTCTTTGGAAAGGTGAGAACCAAGTTAAAATCTCCAAAAGTTACAGTAGAGGGAAAGAGAAACCTGGTCAAAGGTCTGGGCTCCAAGGATGAGGTGACACAGAAAGAATGTTCCTTAGCCCTTTCTGATTCTTGTCTAAGTTCCTCCAGGAGGTACTTCATAAGCTCTGTTCACCAATTATGACTGCTTTTTTTAAAGTTCTTCTGGGCAGTGTAAGAATTTGATAGCCTTTTAAAGTCTCTGAACACGACCTTCTAGAGCACTAAAAAAAAAAAAAAAACCAAACTCACTGCTGTAGAGTCAATTTCGACTAGAGTGACCCCTCTTTGGGTTTCTGAGGCGGTATCACTACAGAAGTAGATTGCCCAACCTTCCTTCTGAGGGGTGGCTGGTGGGTTTGAACCGCCAGCCTTCTGGTTAGCAGTCAAATGCCTTAGGCAGTACACCACCAGAGCTCATGTATCCTTATAATAAGGATTTATGTATCTGGAAATCATTTTACCTCTAAAAGTCAACTTAGCTGCTTTTGAAACTGGGACTTCTAGAAACTCAAAACTCAAAATTCCCTCTTCAGCAAGTATAGACAGTTCTCACAAGCCTAATTCCTCAGACTTTAATTTCTGTTTTGGGTTTTATTATCTTAAGGAAAATTTAGAAGTCATACAAATTCTTTCCTAAAATTATGATGAAGTGAAAAGTAGGTAATGGAGATTACATCAACTTTTAATCACTATCATTTTTAGAATGCCAGTTACAGTTACTGGGAGAAGCAGCTGACCAATCCAAAACCAAACTAAACTCACTGTTATCAAGTCGATTCCAACTCATAGTGACCCAATTTCCAAGGCAGTATCTCTACGGAAGTAGACTGTCCAGTCTTCTGCCAAGGAGTGGCTGGTGGGTTTGAACCACCAGCCTTCTGGTTAGCAGTCAAATGCTTTAGGCACTATGTCACCAAAGCTCCTAGCTGACCAATAGCACAAAATAGATCTTTTTTTTCCTTTTTCTGCTCTTATCCCTTTTATGAGAACGTTTATCAGAGAGATAGAAGTGAAAATGTAGAGAGGCAGGAGGGAGACACTAAAAAATAATAAATAGATCCCAAGATGATTTCTGTCCTAAAGAGAAGATTCTAGGAGGCCTGGAGGAAGAACTCCACTCAGAAAAAAC
This sequence comes from Orycteropus afer afer, assembly GCF_000298275.1. NCBI lineage: Eukaryota > Metazoa > Chordata > Mammalia > Tubulidentata > Orycteropodidae > Orycteropus > Orycteropus afer. The sequence continues at coordinate 3,440,328 of NW_006921718.1, read as the reverse complement.
ACTTTTTCCCCCCTTGGTGGAGACAGGTAGGGAATGGATATTTACTTTGTGGATTATTTCAACACTTGAGTCAGTAATAAAACTTTGAAGTGCAGCAAATAGAGCCCAAAAAATGAAATCCCAAGAGATTAAACCCAGACTAAACAAGATGGCTGTTATTACATTCTGTGTAGAGAAAAATAGCAAAATAAAAAACAAACAAGAAAAAATACCCTCAACAGCAGTCTTCCAAGTTAAAAGGAAATTCAAGTCAGGTCATATTTTGTTTCACTATTTCTTTTCACATTGGTAAATGTGACCCCTAATTTGCATTTTAAGATCACCAAAGTAAAATACCCAAGTGTTAGCTTCTATATTCTCATTCTTTATGCATTTTGTGTAAAATGAACAAATTGCCAGACTAATCAGTTTTAGTCAGTGTGCAGTTACAGCTCTGTGATAACTAAATCTCAGCAGAACTGGAGAATCTTATCTGATCTCATAGGTTTGCTATGTCAATGTTATTACATAAACTATTATTTATCCATGATTTTAAAAATTAAAAACTTCCATGAAGTTGGGCAGATTCAGTATATAGCTTTTACATTTGGTAATGCTTTTGTGGGTGGGAGTTTGAGATGACTTATACAACATGCATTAGAGTCATAACCAATTTCTTAGTTTATTATGAAAATGTCAAATATACACAGAAGAGTACAGTGAACCCCATTATGCCCACCACCCAGATTCAACAGTTATCAAGATCTTGTCACATTTACTTTTTCTGGGAACTTAAAATTATTTTTAAGTGTGAATATCCATTAAGTGGAACAAAATTTAAGTTTTCATTATTTTGTATGACTCAGCTAGGGCAAGAAAGGGAGAGAACAGTGAAAAGTGCTTGAGACAATGACAGGTCCCAAGTGGTAGGGAGGGTCAGAGCTTCCACAGGAGGAGTGATGATCGTCTTCGGCCTGCCAGCCATCTCTACACAGGGCCTCCTTGTCTCCGAGAAGCTCAGACGGGTAATTCAGGCATCCGCTTTATGGTCCCCCACTCTCCCATCTGGGGGACAGGGGCTTGTGGGAACTCTTAATCGGAAGTTTTCTGGAGCTTTGTAGATCACACACATAGGCGCCTGGGAGGAGGAGGAGAGAGTTCAGTGCCCCAGCAGTGTGTGGTAGGTTGTGTGGCTCCCGGCCTTGCGCTCGGTGGGTCCTGCACCAACAAACCGTAAGCACACCTGTTTTGTATTCTGTTTCCCCTTTAAAGACATTTGCTGCCCCCAGTGAAGAAAAGCCAAGCACAGCAAAGTCTGATGGAGAGCATGCAGCCCGGAAAGCCCAGTGACTGGGAGATGGAGGGCAGAAAGCACGAGAGGCCAGAGAGCCTCCTGGCGCCGGCGCAATTCTGCGCAGCTGAGCAGGACGTGAAGGCGCTCGCCGGGCCCCTTCAGGCCATCCCCGAGATGGACTACGAGCCCGCCCCGGCCGAACCGCTGGGCAACGTGGAGCGCTCCCTGCGTGGCCCGGCTGAGCTGCTGACGGACGCCCGCGGCTTCGTACCCGCGGGCTACGAGGAGTTCGAGTACGGCGGCGAGATCTTCGCGCTGCCCGCGCCCTACGACGAAGAGCCCTTCCAGGCCCCGGCTCTCTTCGAGAACTGTTCGCCCGCCTCGTCCGAGTCCAGCCTGGATATCTGCTTCCTACGACCTGTCAGCTTCGCCATGGAGGCCGAACGGCCCGAGCACCCTCTGCAACCGCTTCCCAAGAGCGCCACATCACCGGCAAGCAGCAGCGGCGCGTACAAGCTGGAGGCGGCGGCGCAGGCGCACAGCAAGGCCAAACCGTTGAGTCGCTCGCTCAAGGAGTTCCCGCGCGCGCCGCCCGCGGAGGCCGTGGCCCCGCGCCTCTACAGCACGCGCAGTAGCAGCGGCGGCCGCGCGCCGATCAAAGCTGAGCGCGCCGCGGCCCCCCACGGCCCAGTGGCCGTTGCCGCGGCCGCCCGCGGCGCGCCCAGAACATTCTTCCCCCAACAGAGGTCCCAAAGCGAAAAACAGACCTATTTGGAAGTAAGGAGGGTAAAGTAAAACCGAACCAAACCCACAGCGCTGGCATCCCCGGGCCTCAGCGACGGGATGTCCCTAGATCTCCAGGGAGCACCGATCATGCCTAGCGATGAGGGGGAGCCGCTTGGCGGAGGGGAGCGGAGTGAGGTCCAGGCGAGGGACCAAGGCTGGGCTGGCCTATGGGACAAGTTCTGGGTTAAAGCCCTTGAAGCCTTAGCTTCTCTCCCTGGTTTAAACCTTGTACTCAGGTGCCCTTGACAACTAATGTTGGTGCCCATTCTCCAACGTCAGGGTACCAAGAGCAGTTCTGTTGTCTTCTGTATGTACAGCAACAAAGAGAGAGCAGGGGACTCTTTTTAGATACCTCCCACAACACACATCCACAAAGAGGGACACACGTGGTCTGCCCTTCTGCCTAAACTGTGGCACCATCAGAGTTTCACTTCTTCAAAAACACTGCACACCAATTCCCGCTTCTGGCTGTTAGGTGCACCTCCTTAATTAAATGTTCAAACTATTGAACACTTGGTGTACCTGTACCCCCCCATCCTCACATTCTTGTTTGTAGCCTGTGAGCAGGTACGTTGCCCTATGTCAATGTGAATTCGCTGCAAAGCTGAGTTCATTTCCACTAGCTTTCCTTTTGACTGAAAAACGTGTCATTAATTTTAAGACCCCAGTGGGATGGAGACATCTCAAAATAGTCAAAGAAGTCACAAACACCTTCTTTGATCTCCTTATCAATATTTGGCATTTTGATGTCTAACCTTGGTAACAGTAAGCCTTGAGGCATTTAAATAAGCAAAACCAAACCCACTGCCATCCAGTCGATTCCAACTCATAGTGACCCCCCCCCATTGGGTTTCGGAGGCGGGAAATCTTTACCGAAGTAGATTGCCCCCATATTGCTTCTGCAGGGTGGCTGGTGGGTTTGAACCACCAATTTTCTGGTTAGCAGTTAAAATGCCTTCGGCACTGCACCACCAGAGCTCCTTGGGGCATTTAAATAGGTGCTTAAATAATATCCAAGAAAGGATGAATAGTTTCTGAACAAACACTTTCTTAGCATTTGTGATTGAGACAAGGCAATTTCTGATTAAGCAGAGAGAGTCACATGATTGTTCTGATTTGCCACCAGCCTTCCCCTTTAATATCATTTTAGAAGTGGTGGTTAAGTTTACAGGACAGCTCTGTGTTGGTACATCTTGAAAATGGCATAGTCCTGGACCAACTTTACCTGCGTTAGTGTAGCACCTGGGAGCTCTGGTAGTGTAGTGCCTAACGCATTTGACTGCTAACCAGAAGGCTGGCAGTTCAAAACCACTAGCCACTCCTCAGAAGGAAGACTGGGCAATCTACTTCCATAGAGATACCGCCTCAGAAACCAAAGGAGGGGTCACTATGAGTCTGATTCAGTTCAAGGGCAGTGAGTTTGGTTCGGTTTTTGGAGGGATCAGGAACTCTGGTGACATGGTAGTTAAGCACTTGGTTGCTAACTGAACCCACAAGGCACTCCACAAGAGAAAGATTGTCAGTCTGCTTCCTTGGAAACCTGACGGTCTGCCTATAGGGTTTCTATGAGTTGGAATCGACTTGTCAGCAATGGGAGGGTGATGGTAGGGTGCAAAGGTTAAGCATTTGGCAGTCTGGACCACTAGCTGCTCCTTGAGAGAAAGACCTGGTGATCTCCTCCTGTTAAGATTACAGCCTAGAAAACCCTATGGAGCAGTTTTGTTCCATCACCTGAGGTCATTATGAGTTAATGTACTGGATGGCACCCAACAACAAGGTGGTTGGTCAGATAAGGCCTCCTAGATAAGCTAAATGTCTAAATTCAAATTTAAAAGCTGCCCAGAAGCTGACTGGGTGGAGTGAGGAAAAGAAGCATGAAAAAAGGCCTTTGGACATTGAACAACAGTCATTTTTTCCTAGGTAGGAGTGCTGGAAATTATGCCAGAGGGACAGGAATGGGCTGATCATGAAGTGCCTTAGAGCTTGCTGTTCCCTGTACTTAGGAATCCAAGGCTGGTATCTACATAAGGCATAACTGATCGTGTGCTGCTGTGGCAGCTAATGGTGCTGAGCTTCCCAGGGTCTCAGATTCCCTCCTGGTACTGATTACCAATACTGAACTTCATAAAACTCTAGTAAGCAAAATTTCTCAGACAAATCAATCTTAGGCATGTGTCAAAGTTTAAAAGGTTATCAGCAAGGCAAGTGATAGTGCCAATTCAAAGTGCTCAAAATTCAGAAGGCCATGGTTGTTGGGAATCCTAGAGAGAGGTTGTGGGCAGAGGCTGTGTGTGCTTGTGTGTATATATGTGCATAATGCATGTGTGAATATGCATTTATATGTGCATTGTGTGTTTGAAGTGATGGACAGGAGGGGAGTTGTAGTGTCAAAAGATTAACCCTTTAAAAGCCCCATCCTTGAATGTGGCAGTTCTTTTCTGCTGAGATGTGCAAAGTATTGACTGCTCCATCACTTCACATACTCTGTGTATCTTTCACCTCTGACCGTCAGTGCCAGTTATCCCATGGCCCTTCGTCTTCAGTCTTTAAGAGTCAAGAAAGAAGATAGTGTATGTTTCAGTGGAAAGAGTACCAGAATAAGGGTCAGGAGATCTGTGTTCTAGTCCTGGCTCTGCTTCAAAATAGCTATATGCCTTTGATGATTCCTTTGGCTTCTCTGTGCCTCCAGTTTTCTTATCTATAAAAATGAGAATATATACCTTACTGACCTCACAGGGTTGTTGTGAGGATCAGGCCAAATAAGATAAAAATTTCTGAATATGCTTTGAAAAGTATGGAATGCTATGCAAATGCAAGTTATCAACAAGAGCATGATTCTACAGCAAGATTTTCCTTAAACTATGGATAGGTTTAGTCCCTTAATAGTCTCCCAAATCCTACTTATCAAAATGTGGTCCTTGGGCCAGTAGCAAATGCATCACCTGGGAGCTAGTTAGAAATGAAGAACTTGGGGCCTGGAGCTACTGAATCAAACCTACATTTTGTAAGATTCCCAGGTGACTTATATAAACATTAAGTGCAGGTGGGCTGATGCATGCCTTAAACCACTGGTTTTCCCCTCCAAGTGTGCATAAGGATTACCTAGACCCAAACTCCAGAGATTCTGAATCAGAAAATCTGAGGTTGGGCTCAGGAATCTATATTTTAAATAAAGGTCCCACGTGTCCCTATGGTCCTAGGACCACACTTGGAGAAACACTGCATGTACTAAGCCATCAAGATCTCCATGGTTTAGTTATGAATAATCTTAGTTGGATCTCAAGACATCTCCATATCTATAACTACAACCCCAAATTAAAGTCAAATTCATGTTGGTTTTTTTTTTTTAAATCATCCCTACTCTTCACTTCTCTATAGTAAGCAGTCACCCATCCAATTCATGAGGCTTTCAAAGCACCACTGGGGTGGGTTTTACTTTTACTCTATGGGTTCTCTGAAGGTTATTCAAAATGAAGTGGCTATTTTTAGGTTGCAGTCACCTCAAGGTAAATATTTTGTTCACATGAGATATAAATATGTATGCATATCTAGCTTAAAACCTATACATGCATATAAATACATATTTTAAAACAACAACAACAAAAATCCAACCCAACCTACTGCCATCTAGTCAATTCCAATACATTGTTGTTGTTATGTGCCATCGAGTTGGACCCGACTCATAGTGACCCCTCCTTGGGTTTCCGAGGCAGTATCACTACAGAAGTAGGATTGCTCAACCTTCCTTCCAAGGAGTGGCTGGTAGGTTTGAACCACCAGCCATCTGGTTAGCAGTCAAATGTCTTAGGCACTTTGCCACCAGAGCTTCTTATAAATACATATATACATTTATTTTATTTAGCACATGTTACACTTAAAAAAGAAACTAGAGAGTTCACAAAGATAGAGCCTTATTTTTTATTTAGAAGTCCAAGTACTAGGGATAAACTCACAGGCGCTCTGGTGGCATAGTGCACCAAAGGCATATTTGCAGACTGGAAATACTAGTTAACATTATTTCAACAGGTCCGATCTCTCAAAAACTCCTTCTTTCATGTATGCCTAAAATGGAGAGCTAGGAACATGACTTTGAAGCTAGAATCATAATTAAGCAATGTTCTAATTTTAAAGAAAGAGGAAACAACTCAGAGACTGAGGGAAAAACTACAGGTTTGCCATAAAGACATTGCTTGTGCCAGAATAAGAATTTAATTTCTATACTCTAAACATTAGCTAACTTTATTATTTCCTACTCTTTAGTTATTGTTATATCGTAATACTATTCTAGGCTATTTCTTTAATTCATACTTAAATCCTTCTACACATAGCCAAAAATTACCCTCTTTTCAACTACAGATTTCTTAGATATACTTTAGTTGGGAATGGGTGCCTGCCTTTGGTTTTCTTAAAGTAAGAGGAAAGTGACAGCTCAAAAGTGGTCCCACAGTCAGGATAGGTATTTACTTTAGAAGAGTAAAAAAAACACTCCTCTTTTGTGTTTTCAGGAGATGCATTTAGAAGACACCACCAGATTCTGTCCAAAGGAAGAGAGAGAAAGTGAACAAACATCTTTCAGCGATCAAAACCCCAGGCAAGACCAGAAAGGGGGCTTTCGCAGCTCCTTCCGCAAGCTCTTTAAAAAGAAGTGAGTAGCCCTTAGACAAGACAGCATTGTAACTCGTTTCCTTTGAGGTTTTTTTTAAAACAAATATAAGTCTCAAGTAGCCTGGTCTTACACAGTTTCTTCAAGCTCAGTGCCTGAACCCAGTAGCCACGATCCCTGCTGGGTGAAGATGTTTCTCATGATAATCTCCCACAGTAGAAGCAAACTCAGCTCTCTCCCCTGCCTCTTTTGTCTTTTAGCTCTCCCTTCCTTTTTTGCTAAAGTCATGTGTCTTAACAGGACTGAGCAGAGGTGTTCTGAGAAATGAGCTGGTGGCAATCAAATCCTTTCTAGAATGGGAAGAATGGGAACTAGGGTTGTAATGGGTGTAATGGGTACCACCTACCTCTGGAAATTTCCTAAGGGCATTTCCTCAGCATTTTTGCTTGCAGGGTCCTAGAGTTGTCCTGCATGCTAGCCCACATTTATGGGAACTTCTGCTAGAGTTTTTTCCTTAATGTGTGGATTTGGCTTGGACCCTAGTTAAAAATCTCTTGAATTCAGTTTCCATATTCCATAAGAGGCAAAAACTAGGCATTTCCCCTCTGTGGTCCTTTAAGATTCTAGGTCCTTATGAAACATCACCCACCACACATTTGGGTTAGCACTTAGCAGAACTGTCTTACAGACTGGGAGACAGTGACTAAACCCAGCATGAGCTGTCAGAGAGAGCTAAGCTTTAGCATTTGGCCATAGAGGGAGTTTCCCCAGTCCAACCAGTGCCTGTGTGAGACTGCTGTTTCTACCCTCATTCTCTCTTAGATTTTCCTTGCTACTTAGTTTCTCTTGGCAGAGGAGGTTCTTGCAGTTAGTTTTACACAAAAAGTCTTTTATGTTCTAATGGATGGAAAAAGGTAAACAAAGGCACTATTGCCACCTGACAATACAAGAGCTGATAAGTAAATCACTTTCTTCTGGAAGGTAGAGGTCACTGGTTGATTTAGCTACTAGGCTTGATGGAAGAATTCAGGGCAGGTCTGGAATAAGGACGCTTTTTCTTTTTTTAAAATGGTTTGTCTACTTCTTTTATTTGAGGGAAGGTGGTACTGAGATTAGTGGGTTCCTGATTGTTGGTCCCTGCCTATTGTTACTGGCAGATGGATGGTGGAGAGGGTAAGGAGAAAGCAAAGATCCTGCAGTTAGCCACAGCCCTACTCTGCTAAGGCTCATTTCACTTTTGCTAATGAAGCCCAGTGCATGCTAGGTCCTCACACCACTTTCTTTATTCAGGGCTGAGGAATTAAGAATTGCATCCCTTTCTCTAGGACCATAGATTTAGATCTTTCCTGGCCAGTGTCTACATCTGACAAATTTAGCAGGGGTAGGGAACCTATTAGCAGGCAGTTTTCCAGTCTGATCTTGGGATTTAGGTTTCTAAATCTTTCTAAAAACTCAGAACTCCCAAGATCACTGCTTGGGCCTATCTTTTTTTTTTTTTTTTTTTTAAGTACTGCTAAATGTTCACAAAACAAACAGCCACTTTTTGCCTATTACCATTTATGATCACTAGGTGCTATGTGCGTGAGCTCTGGTAGCATAGTGCCTAAGGCACTTGACTGCTCACCAGAAGGCTGGCGGTTCAAACCCACCAGCCACTCCTCGGAAGGAAGGTTGGGCAATCCTACTTCCGTAGTGATACTGCCTCGGAAACCCAAGGAGGGGTCACTATGAGTCGGGGCCGACTCGATGGCAAAACAACAACAACAATAAGGTGCTATGTGTTAGAAAGCAATGAGCAATGGAACCACCATTGGTTCCTTTACAAATTCCTGTTTATCAGAGAGATCTGGGAATGCTCTGCCTCTTACCTGAGGCAGAGGACGTGGACTGAAGCAGGGGGATGAGGAAGAACTTGGCTACTGATTTAGCTGCCTGGAACCGACTTGGAGTTGGCTGCCTCAAAAGGGAATGGGTTTTCTTTATTTAAGCAAAAGCTAGATGATCATGGTCAGGCGTGTCATGGAAAAGATTTGTCCTAGATGGGAGATCACTCAAGATAATGACCAGTGGCCTTTCTAGTGCTGAGATTTGATTTACTTGTAGTTTGACTATGTAGCAGCTAAATCTGAGTAATCACATCTTTTTTTTATATCCTGAAACAAGAACTCAATATGGGCCTTGGGACCTGTAATTTTACAGACTCACCATGTAGAAAAGCAGGATTTATCTTTCAATAGACATAGGCTTCCTAAATTCTTGCTGGTTGCTTTCAGTCTTCTTTCTGCTTTTTGGGTTCTTCTTAGATACTGGGCCAAATGGATTTGGTTCATGTCCTTTCTCATAGATGAGTCCCTCAATTCCTCCAGCATAAATAATACTGCTGTGACCAGTAATGGTCCTATCCTTTGTATTTAAATCTGAAGTATTATCTGAAGAGACATCTAGGTGGCACCAGACGACTATGCCCTCGGGTAGCTTTCCTGGCTTTGCAGACCCTGCCTAGGACATAAGCACCATCAGATGATGTCTGCTGATAGCTCATTCAGGTTGTCATGGTGGTACTTAGGGGACTTGGTATGGGATGAAGTAGCAGCTTGAGTAGCTTCTCCTGAGTTTCAAACAAGGACCATGGAAAGTTTGCACCATTATGCTAAGGTAGAGAGGAAGGGCAGGGAGGCGCAAGCTGAGCACAAAAAGTTCAGTGACTTTTAACTCAAATGAACACACCATTCTTCTCATTGATTCACCATCCTTTCTTATATGCATGTTCTATGTGAGACACTTGTATAGGAATCCTGTGTGACGTGGTGCCATCCCATTATGTAGGCTCTTGCACTCTGAAGTTGGGCGCGTGGACAAGTACAGGGAGGAACAAGAAAGAGGCCTTCAGCCCATTCTCCTCCTGTGTGTGAGGAGGTCAGGCTAGCAGCAAGCCCTGCGACTCTGTTTAGTGGGGCCTAGAACCACACCAGAGCCTGGCCTCAGGCCCCAAAAGGGCCTGTGCTGGAAGAGCTGCCTGCCTCCCCCACGGCCCTCTGGAGGCTCATTCCTGTCTACACTGACACACTTTTTGTATCCATAGGGGCTTGTTTGGCTGGTGGCCCCACACACCCAGAATGCTGCTTCGGGATGAAGCTAGGCATGGAGCCAGATGCAACAGAAAACCTGAGAAAGGGTTCTCTTCCCTCTGAGGCTGGGAGGGCCGGATGCTCTGACTCACAAGGATTCAAAAGGGAGAGTCAAGCTGACATCATAAAAATAAATCCTGAAAAATGCCCAAGATATTTGGGGGAAAGGATGATGCTCTGATTATTTCCATCTCAGGCACATCTGTCCTGGTTAGATATCAGGTCACATGCCCCTGAAAGCTGCCCAGAATTGATCAGAATGAAGACTACATATCTTAAAGTTTGAAAATGTTAAAGGACTTAAATTTTTTTTTTTTTTTAATGAGGATTCTCTGAAGCCAGAACAGACTAACATGATAAGGCTTAAACCTAGACTATCCTGAAGTTTGAGGCTAAAGCTTCTTCATCTTTATATATAAATCTTGCATTCAGGTTAATGAGTATTTTGGGGGGTGAGTCATGGGGGAAGAAGATGGTGTAGACAGTTTAGGGAGAGGGAATGGAGTTGGTGCCCTCCTCTCACTTTGAAGGGATTGGAAGATAAAGTATATGCCATTGAGGTGATTAATCCCACTTCCTCACCCACTCTCCTCATTAGCACTTCATACTTAACACACCCAGAGTGTCTCCAGCCAGTCATCACCCTCTCTCTCCATTACATCAGAATACCTCTATTTTCTTAATCACACACACAAAGAGTACTTCTACAGGGCCATATATAATTGAATGTTAGTGAATTCTCTTCTTTTGGTGTCTTATCAGCTATTTCTGCATATGCCCAGCCTCGGCTGTGGAACAGACCATGTAATAGAAAATAGGACTACTAAAGAATCCATTGATCTTTTTATCCTCCCCTCCCTCTCTGTCCCCTTTAAGAGGTCATCTTAAGTCCCTCAACCCATTCTTATCCACTTGGGGTTCTCTCTCATTTCCTGTTTCATTGCCTTATATAACTTTAAAATAGAAAGGGATGGTTGAAGGGATAAACATTTCAGATTACTTATCCCTGATTACAAATGTTTCCAAGTAGGTCATTTCAAATCAGTCACCAGTGATCTGTCTAGTGCACTAGGTTCTGTCCAGTGAAAAATAAGGAAAAGAAAGTTCCTGCCTGTTCGGAGCAAACAGTCCAAATGCAAGGTTAACCTAGCACACAGTGCCTAGCGCAGAGTGAATATTTATAGCACTCAGCAAGTATTTATCACATGAATGCTCGTTTATCACCCTGTTGGTGACCAGGGCTGATGGATTTGGCTGATAGGATAGGTGTCCCCCGCTCCCTGCTTCTCCATGTGCATGTCTCCTAAAGATTTTAAGAGAACACTCTTTCCAATCAGAGGACCAATTCTTCTTAGGTCAGAAGTGTCTGTGACACTGCATTCCAACCTTCCTGCTTTCCCAGCTCCAAACAAACTCTCAGGGTTTACTTGTAGCAGATCTGTTCTTGGATGACCTACCCACTTGCTATTGTTTTTGTCTCTGCCAACTGAGTAGAAGCAAAGTTAGCAACAGGACTGTTCATTTTCCTTCTCTGCAGCAAAAGCTTGGGTGGCTGTGTGTCAGGGTATACTGACAGCCACTTTACCTTTGACTACTCTGCCCCTCTAATGTCCACTGAGAGCTGCCCTCAGTCAAAATGGCCCCCAAAGCTCAAAAGTCATTTGGTTTAAAGAGAAAGGGAATAAAAGCAAATCTGTTGGCCCTTTCTCCTAGATTCTGCAGGTTATTTCCAAGTCATTAAGTATGTTACTCCAGAGTCTAATGGCCATACCACTGGAAGAGTCCAGGTGTTCAGGTATTCAGGTAGCCATATACTATGTAAGCATTATGAAGAGGTCAGTTAAAATTATCTTTAAAGGGAAGAAAGTGATTTTTTAGTCATGGCTAGAGTAGGATCCTTTGACAAGGATTAGCAATCTAGTTAGTAGTTCATTAAATTTACTATATAGAAATGCAGAGAAATTCAGACACCTGGAGACACAGTTTGTGAGAATAGCAGTTAAAAAAGAAAAACAACTAAGCTGAGTCTGTGGACTTTAAAAACTAGACAGGGCGATTTTGGCATTTGTTTCAGAAATGGGAACGCAGCTGGTGAAGATTTCTGTGGTCCTTGGGGCTGGTGGTGACATCAAAGCTTTCCCATTTTCAGGTAAACACTAAACAGCTGCATGTTGGAACAATCAAAGTGTGACATGTTGGGTTTTGGAGAGATTAGTTGTAGCTAAGAGGGGAAACGTGAGGTGAAGATTTGAAATTCTGAGTAATGACTTTTGATGAGAAACTCCATGTGGGGAAGCAATTCAGAACAAAAAGCAGTCAGATTCAAATCCTGCTCCCTACTCCCTCCTGCCCCAACCCATAGGCTTTCCTAGTCTTCTGGATGACAGAAGATATGGAGAAAGAGTGAAATGGCCAACCATATCTATCTTTTTAACAACATTTTAGGCACAGCTGGACTAATCAGGGATGATTTGAACTGGAGGTAGGGGGTTGTTGAAAGAAGGCTTGGAGATTTAGGGTGGGGCACATGAGGTTGTTTCAGGAAGAGTTCCAGGGGGGTGGTCTGTGGAGAGGACTTTTAACTCACCTAGATTTCATCTTATTTGGGAACAGTTGATGAGTACCTAACTGAACTGGGGTTGAGACATAGAATACTTTTTCTTCATTAGGATCTAGTGGGAAAGTGCTCCCTATTGACCTGAAGTAGAAAGCATGGTGGGCAGCTATGGCTTCTTCTAACACATCAAATATCAAGATGAAAAGTGAAAAAAAAAACTAGTCAGTCATAAGATTTCCAGATATCAGGATTTTACTCTTTGTGTGGATCCTGCTTCTTTCTTTGAATAATAAAAGGGGATGTTTGAATTCTGCTCCTTTTTTTTTTTTAAGAAACTGGTAGTCATCATTGATTTATCTAATAACAAGTACTCATAGCACACCTATGATAGGAAAGACCTTGAGTGGCCGTTATCCTTTTGTGGATGTGGAAGCATACCTGACTCAGCCTCAGGATATGGGGACCTTGGTCAGTTGTGTAGGAGCTTTAGACAGAGAACTTCCTAGCATCACTTTCATACATACATTCATGAAGTCTTTTGATATTGGTTCCTAGTCACTGGGCTGGTTTTACCCATTCTAGCTCAGAGTTTAAGCTAGCCAAAGGGCCCCAGCTGAGCTTATCAGAGGTTATTTCTAGAAAGCCTCCTCCCTCCAGGGACTTCTGACATGAACTGGAGAAGGTGCAGAGCTGAAATGGATTGCCCAACTGGCTTAACCAAGATAAAGGAAGAATGTACCTTCGACTGGGAACTCAATTGGACTGATTTGAGTTGTTGACTATTGATTGGGCCTGGTCTCCTTTGTGGTGGCTGAGATTATGGTATCTCCTCAATCTGATTACTGTACTAATTTCTTTATTCTACCAAATGTAGCATATATGCGTGGTTGGCTTCAATAAATCTTTCATTTAAAAATGAAAACAAGCAAAAGCAAGAGTTTGTAATATAACACCCAAATCAGTAAAGGTCCTTATAACCTTGGTTGAGAACAATGAATTCCAACCATTTCAATTTAAGGGCCTTGGTATTTGTGGAGTAGTTAACTTGGTTGAATTAAAAATTGGATTTTTTTTTTTTTTTTTAAATTTTCTGACCTTTTTATCCTTTATTATAATGCTATTTACACAGTATATTACACTAAACATCTACTCAGGACAGTTGTCACAACTGTCCCCATAAAGCATTAGGAAAATATTCTCTTTATGTTCGATGCAAATCTCAGATACACATGTCCTGAGTTATGAAATCCAGGGGAAGTAAAAATTATTCCAGATCTAGGAGGCACTGTTTAACAAATGCAAAACAATTTAGATAGATAAAATATTTGAAAACAATTAAAACCAAATCAACCTGTACTTTATCTGTGTGCTGAGATTTTAGGTCCAGTGGATCAGAATACAGGGAAAAAACTAATGAGAGTCCCTCAATGGATCCTTCACCCACCAAACAAGATTTCTTCAGAAACCGACTTGCTCTTGCAAATGACCTTGACCAAGGAACAGCTGTGTAAAACATACTTAAAGTTGTATTGTCAAGTGGTAAGATGAGGATAAAAAGCTTGTATATATCTGTGCAGGAATATATATATATATATATATATATCTATTGATGTATAAATCACTGAGGAGAACTAATTAAATACTTACATATGAAATGAAATCAATATACAAGACATTGAAGAGATGAAGATTAGTCTATGGTTAAGAGCTGGTTTTTTGAACCTCAACACTTGGGAAAAGGGAAATGAAGACTTTTCACAGCATTACAGAAAACCTCAATAAATTTGGAGGAAAATAAATGTTTTTAAGAACAACTTCCACCTTGAAGTCATTCCCCTAGTATAATTTTGAGCATGTTCATATTTAACATGGATGTGAATTTTATGCTTTCTAAGCATTTAGCTTATTAATTCATCCCAGTGTTTGTAGCCTAACATAGTGAACTATATTAGGGGTCACTGCTGTCCTGCCATCTGTCTTCCAAGAACCCCAAAGCAATACCTAGCATATCTTAAGGAGAAAGATCAATTAACAGAACTGTATTTTACGTGTTGCAAATCTAAATTGTGGAGAATTTTTGTCTTAAACTGTGTGAACAGAAAATGCAAACCTCTGAACAGAAGGTTCAAAGCTTAAAGATACATTGATCTCCAAACAAGATAACAGTCTTGAGAGTAGTATTAATTACACTTCTATGGTTATGAAAATAAGTAAAAATTATTTCTTTAGAAACTGGGGGCCAAGGAAACGTTTTCCCTTATGTGGGCTGTGCTGAGGTGGGGGGTGGGGGAGGGAGTAGTCCAGAGTCTGTTTTTTAGAGCATTCGGTACAGAGATCCAGGAGTGATCCTGAGTGTCATACACACTGATGGCCAGCTGGGTTGGGGGGCGGGAAACCACATCCTCTTAAAAGTCTTTTTTCAATATGGAAAGGTGGCAACAACACCAGTGCTTTAATGCCTTACACACTGTCATTGCTAAACACCAGAAGGTCAGAATGAAAACTCAGAGTTGGCAGTACCTAACTCTGTTTCCCAGAAGTCAGTTGTAAAGAAACAAACCTCCTACAGTTCAGATAAAGGAATCATATTGCAATGAGGCCTGCCTGGCTCTGGGGTAATGAATTGTGCTCTATTTCCACAAGGATATACAGTGAAGATGGTCACCATCCTTGACATGTCCCACACACCCTGGCAAAAATGTAGGTTTAAACAATCTTTCTCGCTCTCTAGGCAGTTAGCTATAATAAATGAGGGGCATTTGGTTACTGTTCATTCACAATCTTGATGCACCAACTGACTTCTTCAGAGGCTGTTCCTCTAGGAATACACTGTTTGATAAAGAGGTACAGGAACTTTCACTTCTAAGTGTTACAAGTTTTCTTCTACTTGTCTGATGACTAACTAGCAATTCATTCACTAGTATTTTGAAAAACAGGTATCTGGAAGACTTAAAGGATCATTGGAGCATTTTTCAGGTTTCCAATATAAGTCACAAGCTTTTCATTTTACTGAAATTAATGAATTCATCTGAAATTAGATTTCTATTATCAAGCCAAAGAAGTTTTGGGGCAGTGCTTGAAAGCACAATGCCATATGGACTGGACAAGGAAAGGGAAATGAGAAATCACAACCCCTTAAATAAAACCTATGAAACTACAAAATGCTTTCCCCTTCATATTGTTTTATCAGCAAAATAATCAGTTACTAGAGAGATTTTAAAAAATATCATACTTACCCCAAATTTTCATTTTGATAACATCCTTTGAAAAATCTTGATGCCATATTTGTAGTACAACTCAATTTAGCTGTATTTATGAAATTAGTCTGTAAAGCTAATAAATAATCAATGCTGCCATTCTCAGGGTCCCATCACCTGATACCCAGATTCTGCTGGTAGCTTTCTTTTTTTTTTTTTTTTTTCTAATTAGGATTAAGTTAGAAACTTAATTTTTCTATTTGACTGTGATTTGGTGAAAATTTACAGAGCAAATTCACTTTGCATACAGCAGTTCACATACACTTTGTCTCATGACATTGAATATAATTTACCCCAATGCAACAGCTCCCCTCCCACTTCCTCCCAATAGTTACCTCTTCCCTGTGTCCATTCCTCCATGTACTCCTGCCTCCTGAGCTGTCTCCCTATGCATTAATAGCCCTTCTTTCTCCCATGATTGTTCTCTCCAAGGAGTGTATCTATCTCAGGTAAATGTTCAACTCATATGCCTGTCTTTTTGGCTGGAAGCCATAGGTGTGGGTTCAATTCCAGACTTGAAGAGCAGCTAGGGGCCTTAGTCTCAGTGCTCTATCAGACCAGCAAAACCTGGTCCTGGTTTTTTTTTCCCCCAAATGATTTTGAGTTTCATTCCACATTGTTCTCCCACTCTATCCAGGATCTCCTACATAGATCCCCCTCTGAGTGGTTGTCAGTGGTGGCCGGGCACCATCTAGTTCTTCTGGTCTCATAGTCATATAGGCTGAGGATCACATGAATTCTGGTAGCTTTCTAATTGCCCTGACCACTTGCTGCTCATATCTATCCTACATATCTCTAACATGCTAATATTCTAAAATACAGCTTTGTGCAAAACTCTTCAACTGCTCTTATTTGCCTAAGTCAAATTCCAAACTCCTTGATATTCAAGGCTCTCTATTCAGTATGGGTCCATTTTCTTTCTGGCTACCCTCTTCCACTTTGCAATTCTGGGTGAATTTACCTCAACTAAACTGGGCTTTTACTGTTTCCTACAAGTCACACACTTTTCTCAGGTTCACTCTGGCCTCCTTCCTCTTCGCTCATCGTCAAGACCCAGTTTAAGTCCCCTCATCTTTCTGTGACCTGTTATAGTGTAACTTGTATATCTTTTTATGTAGTTGCTTTGTCTTCTGAACAAGAATGTCGTCCCTTTAGACCTCTAGAAGAGTCCACACAGAATAGGTAGGCTCTCCATAAATGGTTGATGCTGACGATAATGGTGGTGCTCTAACAGGTAGAGGACTAGAGAAAATAATTTATACTCTTAATTTGACAAAAGGAGCTCTGGTAGTGTAGTGCCTAAAGGCACTTAACTGCTAACCAGAAGGCTAGCAGTTCAAACCCATCAGCCACTCCTTGGAAGGAAGATGGGGCAATCTACTTCCGTAGTGATACTGCCTTGGAAACCCAAGGACGGGTCGCTATGAGTTGCGTCTGATTCGACAGCATATAACAACAACAATTTGACAAAGAACCTCAGGACTGTCACTTTACCTCCCCACTTTTAATTTTTTGACAGAAAAAAAAAAAATCAGTCATAAGGGAAATCAAATGTAGTTCTCTTCAGAAGCAGGTAAAGCCACCACTGTCACTTTAACAGGTGCAGTAAGAATAAGAAAACATCTCTCCATTAAAAAAAGTTTGCTACTCTTTGTGTTGTTCATTTCATAATCTAAGTAGGACAATAGGAAAGATAGGATCTTGCAATGCCAAATCACTAAGCAGAGTTTCTGTGAGTCTGGATTTTGGACATTAATGATACTTTAATGTAATTAGGTATGAAGTCAGTGTGGGAAGGAGTTTGGCAACTGCTACATCTTCGATCTTCAGATTTCTGGAAAAGCAGAGTTTATACAGGAGACCACAGCTGTCTCCTGGAAGAGATGGGTTGATAGGCAGAAAGCAGTACTCTAAGTGGCAACAGGCCCCTTTGGATTTGTGTGCAAGACCAAGAAAGGGCTGTCCTTACTCCAGAATTATAATCTTTGAGAACCAGGGATTTGTGGACCAACACTCTAAGGCTTCTCCCTACTGTACTCTTTCATAATATAACAAATAGTTTAACCAAACATAAAATCATTTGGCCCACTGAAGTTTAAGAGCTACTACCTCTTACACCACTAATTGGATGATCTGGTATTCAAACTTTAGCACTCAGATACTATGCATAGATTGAATTTTAAGACAGAAAAAAGAACTGACTATACTTACCTTGAGATATAAGGAGCCCTGGTGGCACAATGGTTAAGAACTCAAGTGTTAACTAAAAAGTCAGTGGTTCAAACCCATGAGCCGTTCTGTGGGAAGGCATGACAGCCTGCTTCCATAAAGATTACAAGCTAGGATACCCTATGGGGCAGTTCTGTGAGTTGGCATCAACTTGACAGCATACAAAAACCACCTTGAGATGGAGAAAACTGAACATCAGAAACCCAATGAACACTTTTGTATTCTTAAATTTACCATCTGAGATCTTCACCATCATATATAGTAAGATTTTCATTTTAAAATATATACACATGATCAGTGTTTTTTATAAACCGGTAAAATTTATTGATTATATATTACAGTCAATTAAATGAACTTTGAAAAATCATAAAATGAATATCCTACATCAAGATGTATAGTAAGAGTAAATCTAGTTTTCAGACTAAATTTTCTCTTGAAACATCACCATTAATAACTTTCTTCCTGAACCTAAAACAGTAATGCTTTTGGGACACTTAAGATTCTCATACCCTAAAAAGTGATTTAAAGATTTGATTGTAACTCTATCAGGATCTGAGCATCCTAATATTTATGGTCTGTAGGCAGTGAGCCTCAAATGGGGTGGGGCAGCAGGGAGATCTAGGGGAAGAGGAGGGTGAGATTGTTTCTCAAAAAGGGATATGGGTTAAAAGAGAGAGAGAGAAAAAAAGGCTGAAAAATCTGATAGAGGCCTATATATTTTAAAGGGAGGAAAAAAAAGTGAGAAGTTGATATGTGACATTGAGTTGGACCCGACTCATAGAGACCGCCTCCTTGGGTTTCAGAAGTAGATTGCCCAACCTTCCTTCCAAGGAGTGGCTGGTGGGTTTGAACTGCCAGCCTTCTGGTTAGCAGTCAAGTGCCTTAGGCACTATGCTACCAGAGCTCCCATGTGACATCAGACCTAGACCTGACCTTTAAACATGTAAGTACATAAGGATATGAATTTAAGCACTGGTGAAAATACCTTTTTGGGAAATTGTTAGATGTTCACAGTAGTCAAGATTTTTATCCTCAAACCAAGTTAACTTCTGTTTCCATGCTCTTATTGTATGGTTTTTAGTTAGTCATCCAACCTTGTTTCCTATTTACAAAGTAGACATTTTTATTCTTTCTTCTTGCCTAATCCCCATCAGAGGTTAATAGCATTAAATGCTCTTCGTTCTCAGCAGGAAAATGACTGTTGTGTTTCTTTCTTGTCTATATAAATCTACTTATCTGAAGATAGTGGGATCTGCTGTGAGGGATGAACACTCTGTGCTTCTGTCTGGGTGGGTCGTTTCACAAAGCACTAGTTTGCATTCCCTCCCTTCTCATCACATTTTTCCTTTAAGCTCGTGCAAACCCTTCAGCATACAAACATGTTTATTTCTTCCGGATTTAAAACAACAACAAAAAATATCCTTTTTTGACCCATGCATTTATGCCCCATTTCCATTTCCTTTTATAGCACAGGGAGCTCTGGTGATGTAGTGCCTAAGGCATTTGACTGCTAACCAGAAAGCTGGTGGTTCAAACCCACCAGCCACTCCTCAGAAGGCAGACTGGGTGATGTACTTCCATAGAGATACTGCCTCGGAAACCCAAGGAGGGGTCCTATGAGTGGGATCCAACTTGACAGCTTATAGCAAAACTTGAAAAAGAACATTTCTCTAGCCCCCTCTTGAGGGTACTCATGAGGACCAGGCTTTTGCCCTGTGAGGTGCTCATGTCAGGATCACCAGTGACTTTCGCATTGCTAAATGAATGGCTGTGCTTAGTCATCTTACTCTCCCTATTAAGTAGCATTTGACTGATCCCTCCCTTCCTTCTGAAATAATTTTCTTTGTAGGCCTCAAGGACACAAGACATTCTAGGTTTTCATCTTTTCTTCATTGTTGGCTCCTTCTTGGTCTATTTGCAGATTCTTTTTCATCCCTCTCAATGTTAAGAGTGCTTAGGGCATTCCTTTGCTTAGATCTCTTCTTTTTGCAGTCCACACTCACTTCTTGATGATCTTATCCAGTCTGCTAGCTTTAAAATAGGGTCTTTATGAAAGTGACTCCCAATTTTATATCATTAGCCCAGACTTCTCTCCTGGACTCTAGACTCACATAGCCAGCTGCTCCCTAGATGTCACCGAGGTAGCTAATAATGTAGTTATGGAACTGAACATGTGCAAGCCCACTTCAGCCACACCTGCCCTACCTCACTTAATGGTAGCTTTATCTTTCCAGTTGCTCAGGCCAAAAACCTTGATGTCATCTTTGACAGCTCTTTCTCTTACACCCCACATCCAATCTGTCAGCAAATTGGTGCTTTCAAATATATCCACTCTGACCTCTTTGCAGCATCTCCACTGCTATCACTTGGTCCAAGAAACTACTATTGAACCAGGCTTGCTACTCCCATTCTTAACCCTTAATTATTCTCACAGCAGCAAGAGTGATCCTGTTAAAATATAAATCGGTCCATATCACTCTTCCACTGAAACACTCTTAGCACTATTTCTTTCAAACAGAAGGCAAAGTCATTACAAGAGCCTCTAAACCTTATGTGATCTGGACGTTAAACTTCTAATGACATTTACTATTCTGTCTACATTCTCTCCTCTTGCACATGGCAGCCTTGTTATTCCTCAGATACACAAGTATGCTTTCCACACTGGGCTTTTGTACTGGCTGTTCCCTGTGACTTGGCATATTCTCCTAGGCTCTTGGATGTTTCATTTGAACCTTTAGTCATGTCACTTTTCCCATGAGACTAACCACCTCATTTAAACTTCACCTCTCCCAGGCCCCACATTCCCAGTCACCTTCTTCTGTATTTTTGTTCACAGCAGTTACAACTTTCCAACATATTATCTACTTATTTTGCTTATTACATCTCTCTACTACATTATAAGGAGCTCTGGTAGCTTAGTGCCTAAGGCACTTGACTGCTAACCAGAAGTCTGGTGGTTCAAACCCACCAGCCACTCCTCAGAAGGAAGATGGGGCGATCTACTTTCGTAGTGATATTGCCTCGGAAACCCAAGGAGGGGTCGCTATGAGTCGGGTCTGACTCGACGATACATAACAACAACAACAACAACTACTTGTTGTTTGCCGTCGAGTCGGCAACTACTACTACATTATAATCCCCATGATGATATGGATTTTTCTTTTTTGTTAACTGCTGTATTTCTAACATCAAACTGTACCTGGAATAAATACTTAATTGAATGTTGAATAATCAGATGCGCCCTTACCAAGTCCTTATAATGAGGTCACTTAAAACCAATTCAAGTGACAGTAAACATCAAAGGCAGTCATATAGTAAGGAATCAACTATGGGGCCTTTAGGATGAACCACAGACCTCTTAGAAGATACTTATCTATAGGGAAGGCAAACTTTGAGAATGTACCCTTGCTAACGTTTGCTATCAAGCCCACTCTGATTCATGGCAACCCCATTTATGTCAGAGCAGAAATGAGCTCCACAGGATTTCCATGGCTGATTTTTCTTAAGTAGACTGCCAAGCCTTTCTTTTGAGTTGCCTTTGGGTGATCTCCAACCTCCAACCTTTCAGTTAGCACTCGAGCACATTAACTGTGTGCATCACCCAGAGACATTAAAAAACCCAAAAACCTGTTGCCATCGAGTTGATTCCAACTCATAGCAACCCTATAGGACAGAGTAAGTTGCCCCATAGTTCAAGGCTATAAATCTTTATGTCTCATCTTTCTCCTGTGGAGCAGTTGGGCGGGTTTGAAATGTTTTAACCACTGCACCACCAGAGCTCCTCCCAGAGACATTAAACCCACTGTCATCAAGTCAATCCTGACTTATAGCAACCTATGACAGACTAGAACTGCCCTATAGGGTTTCCAAAGCTGTAAATCTTTACAGAAGACTGCTTCATCTTTCTCTTGCAGAGTAGCTGGTGGGTTCGAACCGCCCACCTTCTGCTTAGCAGCCCAATGCTTTAACCACAGGGCCACCAGAGCTCCTACCCAGAGACATTAGTTACCATTTATTAAGCACCTACTCTGTGAAAGGCACTGTGCTCTACATTAATTACCTTTAAACCTCACAATAGTCCCAAATAGTAGATCTATTAACCTCTTTGTGCTGATAATGGAGACTCAGATTGTTAAATAACTTCCCCGGTTACATATCCAGTAACAGAACCAGAATGTGAACAAAGCAATGTCTAATTCTAAAGCACCGCTTTTTACTCTACCACTGTGATTTTTCGGAGTCATAAGGAAGAAAAACTAGCTTCTAAATGGGCAGTAGTTGGTCTCCAAAGAGAGTATCAAGAGCCCTACAACATTAGAAAGCATGTAATTGTTTTGGATTGATTTCTATCTCAGCCCTCCCTGCCTCCAGTAGAAGCCATGTGTATCTCTGCAAAAAGGCAGGTTCAGCTGTGGACTGTACCAGAGACTTAGGCGCCCTAATCCTTGATGAGCTAAAATGTCTAAAGTAAGTGAAAAAGCAAACCACCTGGTTAAAGCTCAAAAGAAGTGATGTTTCAGGAAAAATTCAGGATCAGATTTGACTAGTATTATTGTTAACATAGGAGCTCTGGTAGCATAGTGCCTAAGGCACTTGACTGCTAACCAGAAGGCTGGAGTTTCAAACCCACCAGCCACTCCTCGGAAGGAAGATGGGGCAATCTACTTCCGTAGTGATACTGCCTTGGAAATCCAAGGAGGGGTCTCTGTGAGTCGGGTCCGACTCGATGGCACATAATAACATTGTTAACGTTATTTTCCTTATAGCTAGTAAATTGAAAATCTGATCAATAGTACGTGTTTAGATTTCAAAGGGACCTACCAAATGAAATCTGTACAAATCTGCACAAATTTTGTGTCTTTAAACCAGGAGGAAAGAATCACCAGTGAAATGTAGGTATTCCTGAAAACAGTCCTCCAAATACCAGAGATCAAATTTAGTTACTAGTAGCTTACTGCCACCATGATATTGGCCAAGTCACTTCACCTGTCTAGGCCTCACTTACATCAATTTTTAAATAAAAGAATTGGGTCTCTAAGGATTCACCAGTTTTTACCTTCTGTTGTTTACCTTGAGTCACCTCACATTTGCATATTATTTACAAGTTTACAACCATAAACTGTATCTGTTCATGCCAAGCCTAGAAAGACTTGCTGACAAGTGCCAGCAGGTGGCAGCAAAACCTGCTTGTCAGTAATCGTGATATTCTACAACTTCTTCTAAGGAATACCAAAATCTCAGCCCTTTATTTTTCACCCCAAGGCCTCCACTTACTACAATCATAGGATTTGACACTGAAGAAAATGTTGAATTCCTTTCTCTTAATCTTTTACAAAAACTTGATACAGGAAAAACTGCCTCCAAAGCTATTTCTATATGGAAAGAATGAGCTAAATGAAAATCACTAATGATATTACAAATACTGCCCTCTACAATAAATACATGCAAAAATAATACACTTCTGGGCTACATAAGGCATTTTCCTTTATTATTTTTTCAACTTATCTTATTAATGCCAGAAAAATAACAGCCATTATTTTCACTTTAAATGCAAACCAAATACTGCTGCACACAGAATACAAAGAATACCTATGGACATGGTTAGGTACAAAGGCCATGGATGTATAGACCACACTTAGTTCTTACATCAAAGTAAGACTGACAGTTTTCTTTTTTTTTTTGACAGTTATTTATTTTAGCAAGTAACCGTGCTACTAAACAAAGGCAAATACACATATATACACAAACACATCTCAACTAAGATTATACATGTCACTTTGACAAACAAAGGCTTCTTCTCTGGTGGGATCACCAGATATTTGCACCCCAAAGTTCCCTGCCCTGGTCCCACCCCCAAATGCTGACTTGATCTGAAGAAAAAAAATTAGAGATGTTCTTAATTAAAGGCACATTTGGCAGCTACTGAAAGTGGCATCTGGCACAGGTGTGCTCTCCCTACAGCCACACCACATGTGGCTTCCATCTGTATTTGTCTTCTTTATTTGAGTGGTGGTCCAATGTTATCCACCTTTAGCTAACTTGCTTTATAATTTTGCAGCAATTGGCTACTTAATGCACTATTTTCTTTAAAGGCAAAAGGGAAATTTGCTCACAGTTGACAGAAAATGCACTTTATGGTATCAAAAATGGAAAGCAAGGCATGGGATTTACAAAACAAATTACAAGTGCTTTTCTTGTTTAGATTACCATATAGACATCATGCTTTTCTTAACTAGAGCTGAAAAATAGTTCATTGACTCATGTGTAAGGGATTATGAAATGATTTTAAAAGTTAGAAATGAGATGTTTCAGAAGAGAAAAATATTGAATTAATTATCACTTTCCCTTAGAATTTTACTGCATAATTTCATCCAAACCAATATTAACTCTATGACGTTTATTTTATTGGTAAAGATTAATTTGCAACACAACAGGACCTACACTTGTACAACAGTCACACGATATAGGTTAAAAGAGTAAGTGAACCTACTTACAGTGGCAGAATAGCAAGAAATAAATGGTTAAATTTGTTTCCTTTCTAAATTCAGAGGGAAAAAAGGTTTTTCTTAATATGTACAAAACTAATAATCTGGAGTGCTTCTCCCATTTCCATTATTTATTTTGTTGAGCCATTTAAAAATCTGAATTTAAACTGTTATATTAAAAGACAAACAATGAAACACAAAGTAGGCTACACTTGAGAATTAAGATCATGATCATAAATACCAACTAATTTTTGGTTTGTATAAGGTAATTTTTGACTTATGAAAACAACACTAAGGAAGAATTTAGAACCTCAAAAACAGCCTCCCAATGAAATAGGACTTGTTCACTAGACTGTTCTGTTGACGGTGTAAACTGCTGTGTTCTTTGCTAAATACAGAGCTAGGGAATTCAGTGACTTATTAGAGCATAGTAACCTACTGACCACATAATCTGATGCCCAACAACCTCTAATTAAAGCAAACTTTTAACATTTTTATATTTTCTGATAATAAGAGTTTTAAAATACATTTGGAGACTGGGAAGAGTACATTACATGTCTTTTAATAAGTTTCGAAACATAACACTTCTTATTTGTTCATGCTTTAAAAAATGCTTAGATGTGAAAAGCTTCCCTCTCTATTGATACTGGTCATCAGCCCACTAAGTAAATTCAACTTTGAAATATTTTCTTCATGTTGTGACCCAAAGCTAATAAAATATTTAAGAACATTTCCATTTCTAAAAGAAAATGTTCCACATTTTATAAAGTAGTTTAGAGAAAGTCATGCTGCATTGACTGTCTTGTAATAGCCCGGATTCAAAAACAGAAATTTGTAGTGATGCAATTATCTTCTCAGCCACATATCCCTGATGAAGTACAATTCTAGTAACTATAAAGGATAAATTTGTCAGCTAGTTAATAATTAACATGCGAAGAAGGCAAAGATACCATTTTCTCACCTCCACCTGAGGACATCCAGTTGGAATTTTTCTACTCAGTTACCACTGCAGAAATATTTTTACTCAAATGACACACTTCAGAATAACATCTTCTATCCACAATGTATATAAAGCTGATGCACAGTGAAGTGGTCTCCTAGAACCACAGGGAGAAGAATGGTTCCCATTGGGAATATGATTAGAACTCCAAATCTGAGTTTGTCCTCATTATAGGATCAGGCAGGTTGAAAAGGGGTCATCATCTTATTGAAGGCTAACACACTGGCTGGACAGATATTGAATAGGCCCCAATGTGACTTTTCTCAGGGTCTTATTTGGAGTGGGGTAATTAGAGAAGTGGTCAATAAGCAATTTAAAGGAGAAATATCTAGGGACATTGAGGCTGGTCTAATAAACAATCATGGGATATTCTGAAATGTGCTTTATGATTAATTGTAGCAGCACTAGTAAGTGAGCTTAGATAAATATTTGTTGAATGGATGGCCTTATGGACACTTTGCATGCAAGAAGGGATTTGAAATTCATATTTTAGACTTTTAAAAGACATATTTTACAAAGAGAAAACTGGCTACCAGAATAAGAATGGCATAGATATTAAACAAAAAGATTCAACTCTAACAAATAAATAAGAAAGGATACGTATGATAGGATGAACTGCTTGATGATGCAATCAACATACTTTCTGGTCTCCAAAAGACTATATACTGTACTATGATGATGTACACTGTAACGCTCTAATAAATATCACAGGAACTTATCAAAGTTCTAAGTTTCCCCCATGATGCAGCACTTCTAAAAATGTCTCTAATGGTATGGCTAACAGAATTGCTAAAATGTGGCTTCATTATCCAGAAGACACATGGGGATAATAATGAACTGATGATTCACTCTATAGATGGAATACTGCACACATTTCACAGACATTATAGTGGAGAGTAAGAAAACCTTTTCTTCAACAAGTTGCATGCATTTCAGTCACAGTATTTGTTAGACTCAGAAGAGTAGTACATAAGCTTAATGAATAATTCATATTATGGTATTAATGAGGCAGGTAGATGTTCTATTATGAATAATTTTTATAGAGCAAAAGACCTCAAGCAAGGTAGTAGCATGTTTAATATAAACTTTAACAAACTGCATATATGTTGCCTAGGAAATTAAAAAAACATATGAAATTCCACTTAACAGAAACCCATCCTATTCTAACCAAATATTTTCCTGCATGCCAAACTGCAACTTTAGATCATTCTTTAAGATTAAAGCATACATACAGAACTAGAAACCAAGGCGTACCACAATACATGCTTTTATTCTTAGTGTTTGTGTGCGTGTTCCAACTGAAAGAAAAAAGAATCGACCATTTTCTTCATATAATAATTTAATATATGCCAGCCAAAAAAGTATTCGCATCTTTATTCAATTAAATTAAAACAGACCTGCCAGGTATATTATGTCACATTCATTATATACATATGATTTAGGCAATGCAAGGTAATTCTAGATATGCTGATTACTCAACTATTAGTAAAACATGAATGGTGTCAGTGATGCCCAGCAAGTGCTCCTTTTCACATTGGGTGACTGCATTTCCATAATAAGGTTAGAGAGACAGCTATAAGCCATGACAGGGAATACCAGTAAACCTTGTGGGAGAAAGGGAAATGACAACCTAGCCATAGATTTAACAGTCTCCTAAATGTAAATCGTATACTTAACAGTTACATTTTTAAAAAAGTTCTTCTCTCATGTTCATGACACAGAACTTCTCGTTTGAAGGCAACACCACCACGTGTTGTGTGTGTGGGGAGTGTGTGTATGTGTGTGTGTAGGGGGGAGGAATGCTCTTAAAATTGGTATAATTATTCTTTAAAAGAAAAAAAAAAGTACCTCTTTGGTGAAGCCTCGGTACCCCTTCGATTCACTGTAATAATCTGTAAACAGGACTGTAGTACAGCTGGGCCTTGAGTCCCACAAGGTTGGCACCACAGCCTTTCCTCACAGTCCTTTTAATGATTTTTAAGAAAATATTCTAAGGTAGGAAGAGTAAAGCAAAGAAAAACAAAGGAGGGTATTAAGATCCCTGTTTGAGTTTTTTTTTCTAAAAAGTGCATAATATTTTGAATTACAAAAACTGTCATTATGTGGGCCTGCTGGACACTAGACTGTTTTCCATCCCTTTAATGATAAAGATCACTTCACAAAAAAAGGACTCCCACCTATTGGCTGGAAAAAAAAAGTCCCTTTACTTGATTTTCAGATGTAATCAGTTGTCCAATTCCTCTAGAACAGTTTTTCCATATTCTAAACTGGAATACCAATCTCATTTTATAATTACGTCTAGGTTAAAATTCATTATCTTATACTGCATCTTGAAGTAGAGTCATTAGTGTTTGGAGTTCTCACTGTAACTCCTCAGTGCTGGCACATTCAGTGCATCCATTGCCAGCAATGGACTTGGGGCTAGGAAATGTACATCCCAGTACAGAGGAACTCAGGAAGAATGGGCATTCTCCAACAGTGGTGGTCCGTCTCTGTGCATGGATGGGTGTGTGTGCTCCCTTTTATAAGTTTTTGGAGGGAGTTTAGGAATATGTTGACAAGTGCTTTGTCGTGGAGGAACAGGCGGCCCAGCAATGGAATGAAGGTCCACTTCTTGCGTCAATGGTGGTGATGGCAGATGCCTTCTTGTGCCGTGAGGAGAAGGTGTTTGAGGAGGAGGTGGTGTAAAGGGGGAAGGGCTGTTTGGGAAGAACGCATTGCCATGGTCACTTTTTTTGCCCAGAGGGGGAGGTTGGAGATGTAGTGGTGAGCTTGAGAAAACATCAGGTGTCCTCACAGGTTCTCGTGGTGGCAATAAGGGAGGACTTTTAGGAGGGTCTGATATAGAGGTCCGGTCTGATATTGAGTATCGTGGTGAATAAACTTTTGATGTGGGTTGCCTAGGTGGAATTGCTGGGGGATTGTCCAAATGCTTAGACATCATCTGACACAAATGAAAAAAGAATAAAATTCACATTTATTAATAATTTATATAGTACCATGAATATATTAAGAATTAAGTTAGGGTTTTCAAACATGCTTTTGGCAGAAATCTATGTGTGGACCAGGGAATTCTGCCATATACAGGTATACGTCACTTAACATCAATGATACATTCTGTGAAATAGCATGTTATATGATTTGGCTGTTGGGTGAACATCATATTATAGTCTTATGGGAGCCCATTTCTAGTTGTCCTCGACAACACTGCTTCCACCACTGCTGCTAGAGCTGCTGTCAGAGGCCAGAGGAAGGGGTGCCAGCAGCTGGGAGGGCAGGGTAAAGCAGTGAGAGAAAGTGAGAGGGAAGAGAGTAGACTGAGTCCACCCTGCCCGACACATAGTTCTGCCCACCTGCCTGTCTGCCAAAGCCTGAGAGCCTGTGCCCAGAGCCATGTCCTCTGCCTAGGTCCAGTGATGCAAGAGTCTGGGTTTGGAGCCTTTAAAACCATTAGGGAGACATAATAAATAGAAATAGAGCGCTTTCCCCACTGACTTATAGGTAGTTGGACTTTGTCCAAACAGACGTTAAGGGACGCATACCAGTATTTGAAATGGGGGTTTCTGTCAATTCATAGGGAACATATTTTTTTTCTCAATTTTAAGTTTTTATCTTAATTTTTCTTGAAATGTCATTTGCTACTGCTTGCCTATCACTCAATCTAGTATGATTTCTAATTAACATAAATTATCTGTTAATTTTATAATTTTAGATTTCCTTTATTAACACCATATCATGTCCTGCAAAGAGTGTCCAGCCTTGTTTAGGCTCTGCCCTCTAGGCAGGCTTGAGAACCACTCAGTTAACAGTTGGCCAAGAAAGGTACTTAAACAGCTAGAAAAAGTAGCTATCTTCCAACTCTGAATTTTCATGAAAACCCCATTTAAAAGCATGTCGAATTCACTATTACAGACTTTTAGCACACGCTAAGATAGTTTCATTTATAATGTGCTGTCTCATACAAAGCTTCATGACTCTTTCTGTGTTTTAAAAGAATTGCTTAAGGCAACATTGCTTTTACTTTATAGATTAGAAACTTGTTTTTTCCTTGACAATACCCATTGCTTTAGGTTGATAATTGATTTATAATGTATCTGTAATGGTTCCAGTTTCCAGATAACAGGATTTTTTACTTTACCTTAGATGGTGAAGATTCTGCTGGGGCAGATTCTGGTCGTCTTCGTGGAGGAACAGGAGGGGGGACAGGCACTTCATCAGTGCCCTTGGTTAAACTTATAGATGATACCGAAGCAGATCCTGTAGGATATTAAATTTTTTTAAAAAAAGTTCACAGGAATTTTATTTATCGTTCCTTTAAAGGCTTAGCTGCAAACTGCAGTTCAATAAACCAATACCCAATAGTATTTCCTTTACTGAAGCAAACTCCTATAAACACATGCAGAAATTTCTTAGCAGAATTTTCAGAAAAAAGCTTCCTAAGAGATCCTGTTGTTTTGCCTCTTGAATAAAATAACAATCCCACTGCTCGTTTATTATTAGAATTTTTAATTGGGTCTGATTTGCAGATTTCTGTGAGAGACAGCAAACTACTGAAAATCTTTGGAGTGGTAATTTCTATTAAGCTTTCACGATGGACTCATTTATTTTTCTCTGATTTTATTGGTATAGAATTGCCCTGTCCTTACTGGATAGTCCCTGGAAGTAGAGTTTCTGATCTTAACCATTGCCCCTAAAGCCTCACTCCACCAATTCTGCTACTGGATGCCAAGGAGAGGAGCTAGGGTCTGGGGGTGAGCTCTCTCCTCATTTTGCTTAGGCATAGGCTCTGAGTGACCTCATTTTGCTTAGGCATAGGCAAATCAGCTCCATCATATTCTAATCCAAACATTTTAACTGGGATGGAGCTATTCAAGACAATCGACGCAGTCCTAGTAACGAAAACAGAAATTACACTAAAATCTTCAATGAGCCTGACTTAAGAATGAATTGGTGAGCTGGCACAAAAAGTTAAGTAAAGCCTCTAATTGGAAGCTATCCAAAAGACCTTTATGTAGGCAAGGGTATAATTCAGGCATATAAATAATTACACTTTGAAAGACAACACAAGTCATTAGCTAGTTTATAAACACTACAAAGAATATGAAAAATACTTTTTAAAAAGATTATTCAAAATGATATTTGACAGGTTCTTTTTCCCTTTAAGCATTAAATCACAGCCTTTGTCAGTTAAATATTACAACAAATTTAGACTTAAAAAGAGCACTTGGTATACAGTATTATTCAAATGATCTGCATTTTGATCACCTGCCTTATTTAAGAGACTAGTTAATTTAGCTCATAACTGACATTTCCATTGTATACATTTTGAAATCATTTGTGTGAAAGGACAGCAAGAAAATAATTTATTAGCTTGAAATTTATGGAATAATTTAATGAATTGTTAGTTTACTAAAAAATTTAAAACAAATAGTTATAATGAAATTCTTAATGTTTTAATTTAAATAGTTATAAGGGAGCTCTTCTAAAGTTGAATTACAGTGATTTGCCTACAATCTATGCTGTCACCAGGTTCAGTGCTACTGTATGTTGTTGCCAGCATTCCCATATGCGCATGCATGCTCTAGCTTCTTTCTCAAAGTTGATCACTAAAGTATACTTAGGACTCTATAGCTGGAAATGAGAAATGGTTAAGTGTGGAAGCCACTCATTTGATATGTTCTTTAAAAGAGAAAAAAGTTTTTCTTTTTTCAAAGAAAGCAAATCATTTACGATTAAAAGATAGCACAAGTGAAAGCCTCACTTCTAAGATGTTGCAAGCAAGGTACCAATGCTACCAGACCCAAGAAGAGTTTTTGCAGGAAAGGTTACACTTGGTTTGATTTTCAAGCCAAAGCAAGTATTATGAGTCTTAAACCAAATATACTAACTTGGGCCATGGGGCAGTGTAACTTGGATAAAGACGGTATCGCTGCCTGTGAAAGGAAACAAGAAAGAGTAGATTTTTTTTCTTTTAGTGATATATTCAACTCATCTACAAAAATTGATTTATGATAAAAATGTTATTGTCATTCCAGTTTTAAAGAATGTTATAACAGTGTTTAGTAAAAGCACATTATTACTTACTTTTGAGATGAAAAAAATAATTAAATTGAGTTAATATCACATTGAGAATTTTGAAGATTCCTTTTAAATTCATAGTAATTAAATGAAAAGCATTCATGAGAAAACTATATTATTGGAAGACTTTTTTTATTTTTTAAAAAAATAAATGTATACCCCAATTCAAGCAAAAGAGTTTAGTAGGACATACAGAAATATGCCATTTACTAAAGATTACTCTGAAAACTAAAACTTGTTGTGAAGCAAGTCTTAAATAACAAATTTATGTTATATAAATTTAAAATATTAGGGAGATTTTTAATTAATATCATTACTGCATACCTTTAAAACATGTTCTTGGAGTATATAGTCTCATTACAAAATAACTACAATTTTTGGATATTACTAAACAGGTTGAAAGTGACAATAGAAAGTTCCTTCTATGTTTTTAAACCTTTTTCAAAAGAATCAGTAAGTACTTGATGCTTAGATATACTTTACATAGAAAACTCACTGAAAAATTTATAATGTCTAATTTCAGCAATATTAATTCTTTTAAGAAAAAAAAACTGAAAATCAAAAGCCAAAACCTCAAGAGCATTAAAGTAGAAAAACTGAGACAAAGGCTGGATGATCTATACAGGTAGTCCCGACTTACAATGGGGTTCCATTCTGATGTAAGTCAAATACCTCATTTTATTAGTTGTTTTCATTATTATTGCCTTATTATCAGTGTCTTTATGTACTGTACCACTGAACACCTGAAAATGATAGCATCAGCAAATTATGCACTGCAACACTGTATGTGGCACATATTCCTAATGATAAGATGTACCATAAGAAGCCAAAAACAGTCTGTCCTAAGGGTGGTTTGTTGTAACTCAATTACGTTGTAAGTTGGGGACTATGTGTATTGGTTTAAATCAGGATATTAATCATGTTACAATGTCTCATTTACCAACATATGGAACACATAATATCCAATAGACTTAAATCATTCCAATCATTCCGTAACACTAGACAGAGTTGATTTTTAAAAATTCAGATTTCCCTCTCTCTTTTTTTGCGTAACAGGCAATCACTCAGAAACAAATTGGGCTATTGTTAATACAAACTTATTTGGTTAAAACAAGAGTAATCTGGCATGTTGTTGTTGTTACGTGCCGTCAAGTTGGACCCGACTCATAGTGACCCCTCCTTGGGTTTCCAAGGCACTATCACTACAGAAGTAGATTGCCCAACCTTCTTTCCGAGGAATGGCTGGTGGGTTTGAACTGCCAGCCTTCTGATTAGCAATCAAGTTCCTTAGGCACTATGCATAACTCCTGTTAATTTGATTGCTTATATAGATACAGTGGTCTTATTTCTCAGATAGCCCCAATTTCAAATACTCTACCCCACTATCCATATGTAATCATATTTATTTGGAAGCCATGTTGTTGTTATTATGTGCCGTTGAGTTGGACCTGCCTCATCGTGATCACTCCTTGGGTTTCCGAGGCAGTATTGGAAGCCATAGTCACTAAATAAAACAAACCAGCTACTTCTAAGAAGTTATCTTTGAGAAGATGACAATTCATTTTTATACTGTGATGTACAGGTACTTGTTGCTCTGTCAGTGATTTCATGATTAGGTATCTATGACTTAATTGTGATTAACGGAGAACCCAACTCTAGTGCTTACCTACTTATAGATTTCCCACTATTTTTTAGAAAGGAAATAAATGATTAAATATTATCACCTCCTGGTGATTAGCCTAAAAAATATGGTAATACATTTAGGACAATGTAGGAATGAAATCAAAACATATTGTAGTCTTTTATGAAAGAATGACTATACATATGCATACACACTATGTACACAGACATACAGATGTAGACTTGGCTTTGAATATATTATATATAGTACAGTGTTAGATTCATTCATCTATCAAGTTTGGGGCATTTTTCTGGTTTCTCAATTGAAACTAATTATTTGGTCCCAATGACTGGAAAATGTTAAATAAAACAATTTTTTTTTTTTTTAACTATTCAAGCATTAGACATCAATATATGCCAGAAATCAAGCTGTGCTAGAAATTCTTATCAGCCAGGTATTGAACAAATTCATTTAAGATGACTTAGTGAAATCCAACTAATTAAACAAAATACTAATTGTTAAGTATAAATCCCAGATGGCAGACCAGTGGTTCTCAATCTTGGCTGCACATCAGAATCCCCTGGGAGCTAGGCACAGGTATTTTCTTAAAGTTCTTCAGGGGATTATATGGTACTGTCAGGGCTAAAACCACTGTTGAAGATACTCCCACTTTATAAAGGAGTTCCATTCTTGAAAATGGAATAAGCATTGTCCTATAGAAAAAAGATGATAGAAATGATGGATAACTTTTAAAACCACAAAAGTCTGCTAAACCCAAATGTATTTGAGATTAGAAACTAACCACCTACATGCTGTTTCTCCATGAAGAAAAGCCTGGCATTCAAAACTGAAATGCCTGGAATACATCTTCCTCCTGCTGAAGCTTCCCCTAGTGACAGAAGAGAGGAAGCCCATCTATAGCCACAGACAGGATACCCTCTGGCTCCCTCTCATGATCATGCAGGCAATCTTCAGACAGGAAGGCAATGAGAGGCACCTCACCCTCCTTCCCTCCTTGCTATAACAGCAGAAACAAAGCTGCCAGCTAGGTGGTCTTTTCTCTTTTCCCAGACATTGTCATTATAACCTTGAAGGTAGACCTGGCCAATATATACAAGAATACAGGTGGCAGCACAAGTAGGTGGAGAGTTCCCTCCCCTGACTATCTTCAAAGCATTCTGTGACCATTCTTGCTCATCTTTCTCTAAAATCCTATAGCATGTATGTCTTCACTCAGCATTTGACTATGAATCTCCTTGTATCCTGATTATTTTTCATCTCTCAGTAAGACTGCAATGTTTACCAGAGAGTCTGTGTAAGTGCTTCACAAGGAGTAAGATGTGCAATAGATGCAAGTGGAATGAATGAATTATAAATTTAAAACGAGATTATTTGGGGTTAGGGGGGATGATTATAAAAGGAACAAAAGAATACCACCACTATAGCCGATCAATAATTCTAGTCAAACTTTGCCTTTTGAAAAAGTTAAGCAATGGAACTTTCTACTGCTTTGTATTGAGTGGAATATGTTCAGATGATCCAAGAATCTAAGCATGGCCGCTCTTTCCCACTAGGCCGTGAGGGAAACTTGGAAGTAGGTGTTTACTCTGGTGGCAACACAGTGGGTAGCAAGTTGGGAGCTCTTTACAGCACTAGCTTTACAGCACTAGCATTATTAGCTAAGTAGAAGGGGTCAAAAGCAGGCAAGGACCTTTACTGCACATGAACCACTGACAAGCAAGTGTAAAGCCAGAGACTGATTATGCTTACAGATGGTTTGTATCATGCTGGATTGCTTGATTTCAAAATCAGTTATTTTCAGTTTTAATAAGAGCAAAAGGAGTAATAAGAGGGGCTTTTTTTTTATCATAAAGGAGGAAAAATTGAGAGAACCCTCAAATCTAAGCTTACAAAGCCAAACTCCTAAAATAGGGTTTCCTTCACTTGCCCAGCTGTTTTAAGTTAATCCTACTCCACTGCCAAAGCACTGGGCCCAGCACACTATATCCCAAAATGATTCTTTCTTTCCTGGCTGACTAATCACTTAAAGATACAGCACTAATAGAAAACTTAATGAACATCTCTTGGTCTCCCATTTCTGCCATATTTCAGCTACTTCTTGAACTAAGAAAAGTAGAATTTGCAATTGATGGCTCTCAATAGTTTCAATAATTCACTCATGTGGGAACACTTATACAGACCATAGCCCTCTGTTCTAGAGAAACAAAACAAAACAAAAAACCCTACAAATAGTTCAATGAATAAATGATTTCAGGTCAGGCATATTGCAAAAAATGCTAGTTTTATTTTATTACTTAATTTAGGGGACTGGTGACAATAAATTGGATTTTTTTTCCTTAACCAGGTGTTTATTATTTGAACTCATCAAAAGTATCTGAAAGCTTACTCTGTAAATAACATGACTTCACAATCCTCAGTTGCCAAATACAGCTGAGATGTTGTAACTCTCCAGGCAATTATACTTTAGAAAGTGAAAACAAGACAGATTGTTGGGTAACTTCAAATATAACACACAGATTCTAGGCCAAATCTCAAAATAATATTCCTCAAAGAATAACTTTAAGTAGATTTTTGTTAAAAAATCCAATTCTCTGAACTGGAATAAATCTTAAAAATGTAGTTTGATCCCAGAAGGCACAGAATAAACATTTTATTTAGAATCAGAAAGCTCATAACCAGATTGGGATGACAAACCAGGATTCCTAACCCTAGGCCACAGTTTCCAAGCCTCCTCCTCCATGACTATATCATGGTGCCTCTAAACACAGGATTCTGTTCTGTCAAACAGTAGGATAGACCTTGATCTGCACTAGTAGCTCAGAAAGCCAATGGGAAAAGCACATAGAAGTGGTTAGGACAAAGTTAAAGGTGAATGAATTTCAAGTTTTGGTTTAAAAATGGATAAATGAAGAGGGTTGTGTGTTTTCAGTACAGCTGTAAAGTTCCATGTGAAATCGATTAGAGAACTGATGGAAACAGTGTGATCTAGCAACAAAAGTTAGCTTTTTCTCAGGGCCCAAGCTAAGGTATACAGCCTGGTAGCCACCGGCCATATGTAGTTATTGAGCACTTAAATATGGCTCCTGTGAACTGAGATGTGCTGTAAGAGTAAAATGCACACTGGATTATGAAGATTTAATAAAAAAAGAATTTAAAATATTTCATTTATTAATTTTTATATGGATTACATGTCCAAGTGGCAATATTTTGAATATACTGGGTTAAATAAAATTTATTATTAAAACAAATTTCACTTAACTCTTTTTTACTTTTGCTTAATGTGGCCACTAGGTAATTTAAAGGAGCTCTGGTAGCATAGTGGCTAAAGCACTTGACTGCTAACCAGAAGGCTGGCGGTTCAAACCCTCCAGCCACTCCTTGGAAGGAAGGTTGGGCAATCCTACTTCCGTAGTGATACTGCCTCAGAAACCCAAGGAGGGGTCGCTGTGAGTCGGAGCCGACTCGACGGCACATAACAACAACAACAACAACAAGGTAATTTAAAACTGTACAAGTGACTGATATTTATTTTTCTGTTGGATAGCACTAGTCAAAAATGAGAGGGATAAGAAATAGTTTCTAGAAAAAGAAAAAAGAAACAGTATATAGTTTGTGAGTTTTGTATGTCTGGGCTTAAAAGATAGTATACTATAAAAACTAAAAGCAAATCTGTTGCTGTCAAATTGATTCCAACTCAGTGATGCTGAATAGCAGGCACTATATACCATCAGGAGCACTGGGCTGCTACTCAAAAAGTCAGCAGTTGGAACCCACCGCCCAGTCCATGGTAGAAAGATGAGACAGTCTGCTTCTGTAAAGGTTACAGCCTTGGAAATCCTATGGGGCAGTTCTACTCTGTCCTACAGGGTCACTATGAGTTGGAATCGACTTGATGGCAGTGGGTTTTTTAATACACCATCAGCAAAACGGGATTGCTTAAGAAATGGTTAAGTAGGAGTTTGAATTTGATACAATACAAAGTTAGAAGCTACTACAGAGTTTGGTGGGGAGGGAATGATGTACTCAGTAACAGTTACATATGACAATTCCGGAGGTAGCATTTAATACAGGAATGACATTCCCTGCAGATTTTAAATTATCTTTGTTTTCTCTGGATAGGATGGATTCATTTTAAACTCATAAACTGAAAATAAATGATTAAATGATGCTTAAATTAGCAATTTCGTTGCAGGACCTTTAGTGAAGTATAATAAATTTAAAGAAGGTTATTTGAACAGATTTTTTTTTAAAAAAACTGGAAGTTGCTGGATTTTCTATTTTTGTAATATTTGTTGAAATGGTATTTGACTTATCTTTAAGTTCACAAACAATTATACTAGAGATTCTTTTTTCCCTTTAGCATGTATGATATTCATAATTACTTTAAGGCACTTAAGAATTTTTAGCACCTACTTGAATGAAAAGGGCTCGAATGATCAGAATCAAATACGCTGCAAACATCTGTGGCACTGGAAGCACCAGAAGCAGGAGGTGTTAACGGTGTTCTTGGAGAATTTGGTGCAGATGCTGTACTTTCTGTTTCACTTTCAGGGATCCTACTGTAACTAATCTTCCTTGGCTCCTGCTGCAGAGGTGTGGGATGTCTCATAGTACCTGGTCTTGGGTTTGATGGACGGACACCAGGAGATTTTAAGGGATAGCTGTATTTTTTTGGCTGTAGACATATCAAAAGAAATATATTATTTAAAAGACCATAATAGAAAGGAAGTTTTTTCTTTTTGTGCCTGGTAAAATGCAACTAATTTCTAGGAAAACCATAAATCACTAATAATTAAATTGGATAAGGATTCCAATCAAAGTGTCCAAGTTAAAGCATTATTAAAATATCCCACTTTGCTAAGGCTATCTACATTGTTAGGAAATTATTTACTTCAGATAACTGAGTATTAATCCTATAAATACCAGTGTTTATTATTTTAATATTTTTCATTGGAAATCTTTCTAGAATTTTGTTGTCTTCTCTGGTTTTTAAAATGGACTACTGTGAAAAAATTGAACCTTCTGGAAAAGTCAGAAGCATCATTATAAATTACAACTCCTTAGTATGCTATAATACAGTGATGCCATCAAGACCACTTAAGTTATTTATAAATGCATTAAGTTGCCAAAGTTTTCATCTGTGTGTTTATTAGTTTTACAGCATTTTCCTCTCCTATTAACCATGTCTCAGTGATATTAGTGTGCTTCAAAGGAGCAGACTACCTATTTTCAGTTTGCTGTTTTTAATCTATCTTACTAAAAACTGTTTCAGGACTGAGAAGTTGTTTTCTGGTAACTACGTAAGTTCTAGTTCATAGGTTTATATTTACTTTCACATTCTTGACTTTCTTACATATAAGAGAGATCATAGAGCAGTGAGAGGATATGGTACATAATTAAGAAATAATAATAATAAAGAATAAGAAAGAAAAAACAAAAACAGAAACTTTACTTTCCCAAAGTATCTTTAGCCAAACGTGATATTTTTATAGCTAATGATTCATGGTTATTAAGTTCTAATAAGTTGTTACTTAAAAAAAAAGAAAAATTATTGTAGGTCAATCAGTATAAATTAATCACATTTCCTGTCATTAAAATAAATCTTGAATTATATTTCTTTTGTTAAACAATTTAATAAAAAGCTTACACATTTGCCCAATTTCTTATCTTATCAAGGTATGTTCAAATTTATTTGAAATAAATGTTCATTTATTTGGAACCAAGTGGGATATCTCTGGGTATATATGTGAAGCAGTTATTCTTTACTTTTAGTCACATGTGCACCTCAACCCTGAATATCTTTACAGAAATCAGATCTCTCTAATATGTATCATAGCCGTGTCATCACCAAATGTAGATGACAACTGTATACACAAAATATATAGATGTGAAAAAATACATAAATACATGAATGCTTACAAATCTTGGGAGAGGCTTAAGGTTTCGTGGTTCTATTTCTAGGGATTTGTTGAAAAGATAATCTGTAAATTCTTTTTCCATGCTATTTCCCATTGGATTCAAGTTTTCAAAGAACCTCTGAAACAAATGCAAAGGAATAAACAATTATTAATATTAAATATTTTAAATTCAGTTTAATCCATGAAAGTACATTGAGAAAACATTTTAAATGATTTAAGTTTTATTTTCCTCTTCCTTCTCTACCCAATAAACCTGCTTTTCATTAGGCAGTTTATAAATTTAATCAGATATATGTTCCTTAAGTAATTCAACTTACTTTGATATCTGATTCTACTCGTAAACAATAAGGCTGATTTTGGTACTGCTGGATCTCTCCTGTTATTTCTGCTACTTTCCTCCTTTTGCTAAAGTTTATAAGTTCTTTTCCGTGTCTTTTTAGAACCTCAGGGTTGCCTTCTTCTGTTTTCAAGATATTAGTTAAATAAATTCCTAGAAGATATAATGAAATTGTTTCAGGACAAAAAGGAAAAAGCTAGTTTGTTTTCTTTCCCACATGGCATATAGCAAATAATCAAAGCAAAGAAATCATAACCAAATAATCAAGGCAAAGAAATCCAGGCTATGAAAAATAAAGAAAAGCAAAGTAAATACCAGAAAAGATTTTTATAAGCATCACATTCTTCTGTGAAAGGCTTATATTTTATAAATACCCAGCAAAAGGGAGACTGAATTTAATAACAGTTGTTTCAGGAGGATTAAGTAACCAATTTTCCATATACACAAATCATTGTTATTTAACAGAAATCATGGTTTTGTTAAAGCAATGTGAAAAATAACCTTATCACTAGTAAACATATTTTTTGGCAAAAGGGGAAAATGCTAAATTTAGAGAATCACATTTTCTGCACATTCAGCTCTTGAGACCACACAAAAGGTAGTTACAATTTGCAATTCAGAGGTAGTGCTGTTTGGGTAAGCTTACTCCTAGAAATGTGGAAGGATATGCAAGCTTAGCAAACACAGGACTATATATGATTTAGGTATATCCTGGTCTTCGGTACTTTCAAGCTTAGTGGTAATTTGGTAACTGAGTTCTTGTTTCCCTATCACTGCAGGTTGTGCACTGGATGAGCAGGAGAATAAACAGAGTAGCAGGCACTTTAGTTCTTTATATAACCCTCTGGTACTGGGAACACTTAAGTTCCTTTCTGTTCAAGAATTAAGGTTCTGAAGGCAGCTCTGCTTTCTACTTATGTGATCTTGCACAAGTTGCTTAACTTCTCTCTGCTTCAGTTTTCTCATTTGTAAAATGGTGATAGCGTGAGAAATACATGAGTGAATTTATGTATTGGCTTAGAATAAAACCAGTTGCCATAGAGTTGATTCTGACTCATGGCAACTCTATGTATCAGAATACAGTGTGCTCCAAAGGGCTTTCAATGGCTGATTTTCTGAAAATAGATCATCAGGCCTTTATTCTGAGGTGCCTCTGAGTAGATGAGAATCTCCAGCCTTTTGGTTCGCAGCTGAGTATGTGAACTGCTTATGCCACTCTTGGACTCCAAGGCTTGGAATAGTGCCTGACAAAAAGTAAATGCTTAATTAGGTATTATGATTGTTGATGCTATTGTTGCTATTCTAGCTTTATTCTTTTATGCTTCTGTCTTTCCCCTAAAAGTACTGTGATGATTTGGGAGAGAAAGAGTTGTGAATATCTTAGTTCATTCACTCAGTATATATGTACTGAGTCCCTGCTGTGTGCCAAACACTGCATTACATACTGCAGACCGAGTGATGAACAAAACACACACAGTCCTTCACCTCAAGGAGGTCAGAGCTTTGAATGTGGGCCAACAGTACAATTTGGTAAGTGTTATATTACTAGTACCAAACTCACTGCCACTGAGTTGATTCTGACTCATAGTGACCCCCACTGGGTTTCTAAGACTGCAAATCTTTACAGCAGCAAACTGCCTCATCTTTCTTCCATGGAGCAGCTGGGGGTTTGAACCATGGACCTTCTGGTTAGCAGCCAGATGCTTTTAACCACTACACCACCAGAGCTCTTTATTATTACTCCACTATTTATTATTTATTATTACTCCATTTATTATTACACCATTTATTATTACTCCACCACTCATCTCTCAGTTTGTTGTACTGTGGTGGCTTGCATGTTGCTGTGAGGTTGAGGCTATGCCACCAATATTTCAAATACCAGCGGGGTCACCCATGGTGGACAGATTTTAGTAGAGCTTCTAGACTAAGACAAATTGGGAAGAAGGATGGGGCCATCCACTTCTGAATAAAATGGCCAGTGAAAAAAACCTTATGAATAGCAATGAAACACTGTCTGATATATTACTAGAAAACTTTAAGAATAGCCCTGAAACATTTTCTGATGTAGTGCCAGAAGATGAGTCCTTCAGGCTGGAAGACACTCAAAATAGGACTGGGGAAGAACTGCCTCCTCAAAGCAGAGTTGACCTTAATGATGCAGACGGAGTAAAGCTTTTGGGACCTTCATTTGCTGACAGGGCACAACTCAAAAAAAAAAAACAGCTGCAAACATCCATTAATAATTGGAATGTGGAATGTATGAAATATGAATGTAGGAAAATTGGAAGTTGTCAAAAATGTAATGGAACACATAAATATTTATAACCTAGGCATTAGTGAGCTGAAATGGACTGGCATTGACATTCTGAATCAGACAATCATATAGTCTACTATACTGGGAATGACACATTAAAAAGGAATGGCATGGTGTTCACTGTCACAAAGAATGTTTCGAGATGTATCCTGAAGTGCAACACTGTCAGTGACAGGATAATATCCATATACCTACAAGAAGACCAGTTAATACTACTATTATTCAAATTTATGCACCAACCAGTAAAGCCAAAGATGAAAGAACTGAAGAGTCTTACCAACTTCTGCAGTCTGAAATTGACCAAACATGCAATCAAGATGCACTGATTATTATTGGGGATTGGAATGTGAAAATGTGAAAAAAAGAAAAACAGCAGTAGTTGGAAAATAATGGCCTTGGTGATAGAAATGATGCCAGAGATTGCATGACAGATGTTTGCAAAACCAACAACTTATTTGTTGTAAATACCTTTTTTCAACAACACAAATGGCGGCTATATACGTCGACCCCACCAGATAGAATACAAGAATCAGATCAACTACATATTTGGAAAGAGGCAATAGAGACTGATATCTTCAGTCAAAACAAGGCCAGGAGCTGATTGTGGAATAGATCATCAATTGCTCATATGCAAGTTGAAGTTGAAGTTGAACAAGTGTATAAAAGCCAAAGTGTAACCCTGAATATATCCCACCTGAATTTAGAGACCATCTAAAGAAGAGATTTGGTGCACTGAACAGCAATGATCGAGGACTAGAT
The DNA here is from genome assembly GCF_000298275.1 of Orycteropus afer afer. Taxonomy (NCBI): domain Eukaryota; kingdom Metazoa; phylum Chordata; class Mammalia; order Tubulidentata; family Orycteropodidae; genus Orycteropus; species Orycteropus afer. The sequence continues at coordinate 3,397,959 of NW_006921718.1, read as the reverse complement.
GAGATGTGGGATGACATCAAGAACATCATACAGGAAGGAACAAATGGTCATTAAAAAGTCAGGAAAGGAGGAAAAGACCAAAATGGATGTCTGAATAGACTCTGAAACGTGCTCTTGAATGGAGAGTAGTTAAATCTAATGGAAGAAATGATGAAATACAAGAGCTGTAAAGATGATTTATGTACCAAGAGGAAAAAATAAAGTAGATAATGAAATGTGCAAAGACCTGGAGTTAGAAAACCAAAAGGGAAAAAAACATTCAGCATTTCTCAAGCCGAAAGAATTGAAGAAAAAATTCTAGCCTCATGTTGTAATACTGAAGGATTCTATGGGCAAAATATTGAATGATGCAGGAAGAATCAAAAGAAGATGGAACGAAAACACAGAGTCACTATACCGTGAAGAAATGCTCAATGTTCAACAATTTCAGGACATACAATCAAGAACCAATGATACTGAAGGAAGATCCAAGCTGCAATGAAGGAATTGGTGAAAAACAAGGCTCCATGAATTGATAGAATACTCAGTGAGATATTTCAACAAATGGATGCATCACAGGAGGCACTTACTTGTTTATGCCAAGAAATTTGGCAGAGAGTTACCTGGAAAACTGACTGGAAGAGATCAATATTTGTGCCCATTCCTAAGAAAGGTGATCTAAGAGAATGTAGAAATTAGTGAACAATATCATTACTATCACACACAAGTAAAATTTTGCTGAGATAATTCAAAAACAACTGCAGCAATATATTGACAGGGAACTTCCAGAAATTCAAGCTGGATTCATAAAAAGACGTGTAATGAGGGATATCCTTGCTGATGTCAGATGGATCTTGGCTCAAAGCAAAGAATATCAGAGAGATGTTTACCTGTGTTTTATTGACTATGCAAAGGGATTCAACTGTGTGTATCATAACAAATTATGGATAACATTGCAAAGAATGGGAATTCCAGAAGACTTAATTGTGCTCATGAGAAATCTATATATAGACCAAGAGGCTGTAGTTCAAACAAAACAAGGGGATACTACATGGTTTAAAATCAGGAAGAGTGTGAGTCAGGGTTGTACTCTTTCATCATACTTAATTCAATTTGTATGTAAGCAAATAATTTGAAAACCTGGACTGTATGAAGAAGAACATGGCATTAGGATTGGAGGAACACTCATTAACAAACTGTGGTATGCAGATGACACAACCTTACTTGCTGAAAGTGAAGATGACTTGAAGCACTTATTGATGCAGATCAAAGACTAAAGTCTTCAGCATGGATTATACCTCAACATAAAAAAACCCAAAAATCCTCACAACTGGACTAATAAGCAGCATCATGATAAATGGGGAAAAGATTGAGGTTGTCAGGGATTTCATTTCACTTGAATCCACAATCAACACCCATGGAAGCAACAGTCAAGATATCAGACATCGTATGACATTGGGCAAATCTGCTCCAAAAAACCTCTTTAAAGTGTTAAGAAGCAAAGATGTTACTTTGAAGACTATGGTGTGCCTAACCCAAGCCAAGGTATTAGCAATAACTTCATATGCATGTGAAAGTTGGGGAATGAACAAAGAAGACTGACGAACTGATATGATTGAACTGTGGTCTTGGCACAGAATATTGAAAATACCATGGACTGGCAGAAGAACCAACAAATTTGTCCTGGAGGAAGTGCGGCCAGAAGGCTCCTTAGAAGCATGAGGCTTTGTCTCATGTACTGTGGTCATGTCAGATGGAACAGATCCCTGGAGGAGGAGGATACCATGCTTAGGAAAGAAGAGGGTCAGCGAAAAGGAGAAGACCCTCAACGAGATGTACTGATACAGGGGCTGCAACGATGGGCTCAAGTATAGCAAGGATTTGAAGGATGGTGCAGGACCCGGCAGTGTTTTATTCTGTTGTACATATGGTTGCTATGAGCTGGAGCCAATTTGATGGCACCTAAGGTTGGGCAATCCTACTTCCGTAGTGATACTGTCTCGGAAACCCAAGGAGGGGTCGCTATGAGTCGGGGCTGACTTGACGGCACATAAGAACAACAACAACATGTTACTAGTGATGCATAAGGTGCCTTGAGAGTACAAAGGAGGCGTGCCTAACTATGCTTCAAGCTGGCAGAGTTAGAAAAAGCATCAGAGATGAGGTGATGCTTAAATGAGTCTCAAAGAGTAAATGGAAGTTTAATGGGTAGAATAAAATGGAAGGGCATTCTAAACGAAGCAGCCATGTGTAATAAGGCACTGAATTTTGTTGAAACTTGGAAGGCACCCTTAAATACAGCAAGATATTTGGGTTTGGTGTGTGGGGTGGGGGAAGAGTGGCAGGATATAAGGGTAGACACAGGCAGGTGCTACATCAGTGGTTCTAAATGCTTTTGTGATAGAGGCATACTTTTCAGTAATAAAATTTTTGGCTATTCCTTGCAGAGATTTAATGACTCAAATCAATTCTGAGCAGGGAAACAATAATGAAATGTGATTCACACAATACCAGTTTGATTCTAATAAGTGTATTAGTTACTTGGCTATTCCTCAGCACCACATGTTTTTTGAGTAGAACTGTCTACTGTTTAGCCTTTGCTCATACATTCATAAGACAGAGTTATCATGTGTTCTAAAAAGCACAGGTTCTTTTATTTTCCCATGTCTGCTTGTAATTTGGCTCTTTTATTTGCAGCGATTTATACTCTCCCCTAAACTAAGTTGCATGATTCATTCAGCTCACTGTTCAGTCTGACAAACATGTCCAGAACAGTATGCATATTCTGTGGCAACCAAAATTAACTCTTCATATTGGTCACAACTTGTTGGCCTAGCTCAGAACAGTTTGTGAGTAGTAGCACTTGGGCTGCGTCATTTAAGGGCCTTACATTTTATCCTCAAAACTCAAAAACTCACTGCCCTTGAGTCAATCCCGACTCCTAGCAACCCCTCCTTGGGTTCTCATAGCACATGGTTCAGTTTTCTATTTACTATGTCTTATTTGGGAGCTCTGGTAGCATAGTGCCTAAGGCACCTGACTGCTAACCAGAAGGCTGGCGGTTCAAACCCACCAGCCACTCCTTGGAGGGAAGGTTGGGCAATCCTACTTCCGTAGTGATACTGCCTCGGAAACCCAAGGAGGGGTTGCTATGAGTCAGGACCGACTCGACAGCAAATAACAACAACAACATGTCTTATTTGTCTCTGTATTCAAAGCATCTAGCACTGGGCCTGGCACATAGAGGCATCCAACTTTCATTCACTTTTAAGTGAATGAAAGAAGCATGTTATTTCAGAAATGAAGAGAGAGCATTTGGAGACTAATTATACCAGGATGCAAAGACATATAGTCCAATTCTAAAATGGCAGGAAAGCAAGAGTAGAGAATGAAGCACATTACAAGATACAGAAGGTAGACCCAAGATCAGAGTTGTGCAAAAGGAAAGAGTAAAGTCAATGCCATAGGCTTGGATGTTTGTGCACAGAGGAGAGATCTGGCTCAGGGCGAGACCTGCATCCTGTTACCTTAAAGAATATTAGTTTGCCCACACAGCGATTCTACATATGAGAACATTTTAATGTATGGAGAAAAACTGGGATAAAGACCAGAAGTCTGACATAGCCTTGGAAGAGAAATTGCCTGACTTAATTCTGTGAAGGGTGGCAGTGTCAGCAAAAGACCTGAATAAGATTTCTGATAAGTAATCTTTAAAGGAAGCAAAAGTATCAGATACTGTCCTGACCATCTAATAGGGGGGAGGGAGGGAATAGTATCCAGGATTAAAGACAAACATCTGGAAGGAGTTTCTACAAACTACTATAGTATGGATGAGATGGAATTAAGAAGCAGCAGTAACATCTGGCTGTACCTACTGGGCCAGAACCAAGAAGTGCTGCCTGGCTATTTCCAGGGATTTTTAACCATTAGTTTGAGAATGACAAAGAAGACATTCCTAGAGAGAAGAACTGACAGACAGTTTAAATGAATGACCTAAAAAGAGCAAGGCTCAACAACCAGGAAGATGAGTAGGTAGGGTGGGAAGGCTTAGGTAAGCTGTCCGTCCGTACCTATCAAACTATCTACATATGTTTGTATTCACAAACTAATTTATGCATCTCACCTTAGAACACCTTAAAGGAATCATACTCTCAGTGTAAGTCTGTAAGTCTGCTTTTTGTCACTTAATATATTATAAAGATTATTTATATTAGTTCATAAAGGTCTAAGGGAGAGTACTTTAGAGTCTAGTCTGTAATGAACAAATACCCACCATTCACTGTGATGGAACAGCAGGGGCCAAACAGTGAGCCAGTGAACTCCCCTGCGGTTTCTTTTGCCCTCTGTCCCAGAGAGTAAAGGCTATCTATCATGAGTGGCAAGTCTATAAGCTCAGTAACTACACATGTTCCATTTTTACCAAGCAATACTCCCTGATACTTGGTGGTAACTCAAGAAATATCTGCTGACAGATTGAATGATAAGAATATCAGACCCACCCAGATCTTCCCTAGGCTCCCTTGTATGAACTTGCATTATTGTCACCACACTTAGACGTAAATGTATACTTAGGCTTTAATATTTAACAGAGAGAAAAATAAATAATGAATTCAATATTTTTATCAAGAACTTAGGGGAGAAAAATGTCCTCAGGAAAACAAAAGAGGTTCATATGATAAAACTAATATATGATATTAAAATAAAATGAACAGAGAATAATTAAGTTTAGGATCTTATCTTTTAGAGGAAAAGAGCAAATTAAAGTAAAACAAGTAAGTAAAAATAGAAGTGAGAAAAATATACTGGAAATAGAAACAATTTTAAAAAGAACATTTTGGTAATATAATCGACTGCTAGTAAATTAAACTGAAATGATACTATTTTTCTGTAGCTGTAAATGAGGATCAAAAAAAATTGCAAAATAAATGAAAAAAAATTATCATAGAATTAGGGAGCAGTGGTATTTCAGTAGTAGAATTCCCACATTCCATGTGAGAAACCAGGGTTCAATGCCTGTCCAGTGCATCTCATGCAGCCATGCCTCATCTGTCAGTGGAGGCTTTGTGTTGTTAGGATGCTGAACAGGTTTCAGTGGAGCTTCCAGGCTATGCTAGACTAGGAGGAAATGACTGGCGATCTTCTTCTGAAAAACCCTGCAGATCATACAGTCCAAGCCACTGGGCAAGGGGTCGCCATGAGTCAGAGGGTCAGGGGCCAACTTGATGGCAGCTAACAACAATTACAGAATTATAGTCTACTGAAGATTCCTGCCCCAGATGTTTTTCTTTCTGTTAAAATACTTAAGAATTTAATTCCATGGTATGCTAGAATAGAAAAAGACGGATAGCTCCTTAACGCATGTTACCAAATGAATACAATCATAATAACAAAAATTGATAAATATAACCAAAAGGAAAACCACATAACAATCTCATTTATGAAAATGGGTGTAAATATTCTACATAAAACATAACAAATTGAATTTGATCTGTATAGTTAATCTATCATAAACAATAGAGTTTAATATTAGTAACAAGAGAGTTCAATATTAGTAAATCTATAATTTCAATTTGCTAAATGAGGAAAATCATATTCTTTCTCACTAAGATGATAAATTATTTAAAAAGTATAAATATATATCAATATCAAAAATACTATGATAACTATGAAAAAAAGTATTTTTTTATATGATAAAAACATTATAGAAATTAGCAAAATCAAACCTATCCTTGATGAAACAGAGTTTAAAACAGAGCTGCTTCTTTTCACCATTATTTAACATTTGCTTGGAGGTTATGACAAATTTCATATAGCAAGACACTAAAATAAGATCAAAGGGAGAAATACTGTAGCATATTTGTAGATAAGAGTACATATTTAGAAAAACCAAGGAAATTTAAAATTCTTGAAATTAAAGGTAACTAACCATTCAAAAATAAATACCATTTACAACCAAAAATAGTTAGAAATGATAATAAAAGGAACTGCTAAATATCATAAGTATTCTTTCCAAATTAATCTATAGATTGTTCAAACTGTATTTTGGGGAATTTCTATAAATATTATAAAGTTCATTTGCAAAAATAAATAGACAAAACTGGCAAAGAAAATAATGAAGAAATAGCGAAGAAACAACTTTATCTAACATGAAAACATTACAAAGCAGGGTTTCTTGATCTTGGCACCACTGATACTTGGAGCAGATGATTCCTTGTTGTGCAGGGCTGCCCTGTGCGTTGCAGAATGTTTAGCAGCATCCCTGGCTTCCACCAGGTGTCTGCTGCATCATTCCAATTAGAACAATAAAAAATATACTCAGATACTGCCAAATGCTTCCTGGGAGGAAAAAATTTGGCCCCAGTTGAGAATTACTGATTAAAAAGTAACAATCATTTAAATTATGTCACTGGTATAAGATGTTAAAGGAACTTGGATTGACGATAGAAGTATCATTTGAACAGGAAGAAAGGATTATTCATTAAACCAGGATCAATAATAGGGAGAAAATAAGTGTAGTATTTGTTTGTTTTGTTTGTTGTTTGCCGTCGAGTCGGCCCCGACTCATAGCGACCCCTCCTTGGGTTTCCGAGGCAGTATCACTATGGAAGAAGGATTGCCCAACCTTCCTTCCGAGGAGTGGCTGATGGGTTACTTTAATATGGCCCTTCCAGCCATGGAAAAATCATGTGACTCCTAGAAAATGGTTGGGGGGGACTATGCAAATAAGGTGCTTGTGGCCCACCAAGGGGACTGGACACCCTATTAGTTATATAAATAAGGTGCATGGAACCACCGTGGAGGTAGGACCATGCAAATAAGATGTATGGAACCTTAATAAGGGGACTGGTCAGTTTGGCCATCCTGCTAAGCTTAAAGTGAGCCAATCCCAGAAGTGGAAAGGGGGACTTCACTACCATCAGGAAGAAAAGTTGGGAGCAGACCATGTCTTTTAGAGAACTGAGAACCTCCTAGACCTAGGAGACAGAGAAACAGCTATAATACTGGAGATGGCACAAGATGGCAAGCAGCAGCAGCAGCAAAGAAATGGTGGCAGCAGAACCAGGAAACCAGTGAAAGACAGGATGATGGGCTTCCTGGTGGGGTGTCTCCAGGCATTACTTGTGGCTAAAGAGCTTTGTAATAGTTGCTCAAGCAGGGTAGAGGCCAGGTTGAGGGCCAGAGGGCTGAGAGACAGGAAGGCCTGCCTATTGCCAATGCTGAGAAGCCGTCCTGACTGCAGAACTGTATCTAGTTGTTCCTGATCCTGAATTGTAATCTGTCATTTCCCTAATAAACTCCGTAACTTTGAGTTCAGTCTGTAAGTTCTATGTGGCCACTGCAACAAATTACTGAAATGAGCAGAGAAGTATAGAGTGCTGTGGGAGGGAAAGCTGGTGTCAGAATTAGTAAAAAGGTTGGAGAGAGGAGGTATGTGTGACCTCCACCTCACAGGAGTCAGCTTTGGACTGATGCTGATCTTGATGATGATTCTTTCTCCTCCCTCTTGTGACACAGTTAGACAAGGTCTGATGCCACCTTGCCATTTTTACAGTAAGTTTGAGAGTTTCATATGATATCTAAAATAAGACTTCAGTTGGATTAAGCAGTCAAATAGATTTTTAAAAGCCAAATAATAAAAAAAGAAGAAATGATGACTAAATATTAAATTACTGGACCAGAAAAACCTTCTAATGATTGAAATAACAGAAATTGAAAAGTAAAAGATAGACAGATTTTGGACTTTAAAACTATTATATGTTGAACAATGAAACTTAAAAAGCAGGTTGGTAAAACTATTTGCGGTGTATATATTGTTAGATAGGTAGAGACAAGTATTGATTTGGGTGAAGAGAAGGGCAATGTACCAAATGTGAGTGATCAACACAGTGGCAATGAGGAAGAGAAAGACAGGTATGCATGACAGGTATAGAAAACAAAGATGAACCCTTCTGCACATATACTACTGCGTTGTCAGTGAAGGCAAACACTGATATATAGGTGGACAGATAGGTGGACAGGCTGAACTATTAGGTATATCTGTGCAGGGGGCGGGGTGCCCATGATCATGTATAGGGTTGGCAGACAATGGTTCTACAAGTTTATTTGTATGTTCTGTAAGAATTCCCAGGTATATAGTAGAGCTAACAAGGGACAAGGTTGTAGTCACTTCTTGGCCACAGCCAGCTACCCAGAGGGAGTGAGTAGCCAGACCTGTGGGTTTGGGACTGTAGTCACAGGGGACATCAAGCTCTACTGGTATAACATGCTACATAAAAACATTGTTCCACATCTTACTTTGGTGAGTAGCAACTGGGATCTTAAAAACTTGCAAGCGGCCATCTAGATGCAATGATGGGTCTCTCCTCGTCCAGAGCAAAGAAGAATGAAGAAAACCAAAGATGCATGGAAACTATTAGTCCAAGTTACTGGTACACCATGTGATCCTCAGCCTATACGACTATGAGACCAGAAGAACTAGATGGTGCCTGGACAGGTTACCACTGTCAACCACTTGGAAGGGGATCTATGTAGGAGATCCTGGATAGAGTGGGAGAACAATGTGGAACAAAATTCAAAATCATTAAAAAAAGAAAGAAAGAAAGGGACCAGGTTTGCTCGGCTGATAGAGCCTGACAGAACCACTGAGACTATGGCCCCTAGCTGCCCTTCAGGTCTGGAATTGAGCCCACTCCTGTGGGTTCTAGCCAAACAAAAGACAGGCATATGAGCTGAACATTTACATTAGGTAGGTACACTCCCTGGAGAGATCAATCATGGGAGAATAGAAGGGCTGTGTATGCATAGGGAGACAGCTTGGTGTGGTGGGGTATAGGAGTACATGGGAGGGAAGGCCACAGGGAAGAGGTAACTATAAGGAGGAAGTGAGAGGGGAGCTGTTGCATTGTGGGAAATTGCAGTCAATGTCATGAGACAAAGTATATGTGAGCTGCTGTATGGAAAGTGAATTTGCTCTGTAAACTTTCACCCCAATCACAATAAAAATTTAAAAAAAAAAAAAAAAAGGTATTTGCAGTGTATATAAAAAAGGGCATGGAGAAAAGGGAATGCAAATATTAAATAAAGGTATGGAACTATGTCTACATTAATCAATTTTCATTCATGAAAATTAACGTAACAAATAGGTCATAGTTTTTATCTGTGAAAATAACAAATTAAGAAAAAAAATAAAAATAAAAAGTACCCCAAACTGGAAATAACGGGATGAAATTTGCTTTGTCATCACTTCTGATGACAGCATAATCAAGTACAATCCTTTCAGAAAGCAACTTGGCAATACATATCAAGAGTTAAAAAATTCACACTTTTTAATCTAATTCCTCTTTAGGTGAACTGTCTTACGAAAATATTCCCAAATATAGAAAAATAGTATATATGTGAACATGTTAGTGTAGCATTATTTAGGAAAACAAAAAAGCTGGAAAAAGTATATGTCTAATCACAAAGTAATGGTTAAATAAATTATATCAATTTCATGGAATATGCAGCCATTAAAATAATAATTTTGAAGAGTATTTAATAAAAAATGACAGCATACCTATGATGTGGTAAGTGAAAAAACAAATTTACTGTTGGTGCATGTCACACAATAGCAATTATATACAATGTGCACAGCAACAAGATCAGAAGTAAATACAAAAGGGGTTTGTATTTATACTGGTTTGGTTATGAAACATGAACAATAAAATGTGGGAAAATATGATTTTTTAATTGAAAAAATCTGGACATAAAAATTTCTGTGCCATTTAACTTAAAATTACATTAAAAAAACCCTATAATACTTAGATGAGGAAAAAGCTAGAAGAAAATATACCACATATTAAAAAGACTAAACACCAAACATCTGATAGAGTTCACAATTTCTATAAGCATTTAGAGGAAGGAGCACCAGAAGATATATACATGCAGGGAAAAGTAGCCAGTGGTGAAAGATATAGAACACATGAAATACAGGAAACAAAGGATGGAATAAGATAAGAGGAACCTAAGAAAAGTAAGAAGATTCAGTGTTTAATGTTTCAATCTTAAAAGGCAAGAAAAGGAGCATCCTTAATCTGTTAACAGAGGAAAGAAAAAGAGAGGCTGAAGAGATTAAAACTTTTATGTACTGAAGGTATGGGCCCAAAGGCACATATAATATGATTTCTAGCCATGTGAAGCTGTGTGTGCACAAAACATGACTACAAATGGGTGAGTTTGGCCATGTCTCTTCTTTAGAGCACTTGGTCTATAAAAGCTCAGTTAAAAAGATTTTTATGAATAGAAAAACGTAAGAATTAGATAATATCTAATGGCTGCCTGATGAAAAATAGAAAGCAGAGCACATATAGTGGGCTTGATTGAAAATATTCAAACAAAAATTCTAAGGGGATTCAGGTGCTAAATATGTGTTATGTAAGTATTTTCTTCTGCGAAAGAATACATATCTATACTTCGTAATTTAATGAAATGAGTATCTTGTTTAATCCAGAAACAATAAAAAATTAAGAAGAAATACTCACCAAAGAAAGGCACACATGGTGGATTAATAGACCTGAGTTTTGCTAAATATTTCTTATAGTGATCTTCACTCAATTCATGAGCCTCTTCTAAAATTTTCTTTTGGCGACTTGGTATTTGCTACAAAAATAGTAAATAAATAAATAAATGAAAATCAAGAAACATAAATTTAGAAGAGGAATCACAGATATTGCCAACAAATGCTAAGTGTTACCTTTTTAAAGTACCAGTTTTGAGGCTAAGAGGATGGCCTAAGCACAACAGTATCACTGCTTCAAAGAAATTACTTTCATAGATCTTAGTACAAACAATGGGCTCAAACATATCGAAGATCTTGGAAATGGCACAGGACCAGGCAATGTAAGGTCATCATAAGTCAGAGACAACTCAATGGCAATGCACAACAGTACGAACTTAGTGTGTATGTGAGTGTGTGAGATCTAGTTTATATCTACATTCTGTTCTTCCTTGAATAATGACAGGCGCCATTTAATTGTACATTATATTACAAATTAAGTGCTAAAGTCTTTTTCTTCTTCTAACTTAGACTGCTGTTGTTGTGTGCAACTGAGTTGATTCCTACGCATACCCTATGTGACATTTTTCTTCCATGGAGCTGCTAGTGGGTTTGAACCACTGACCTTCTGGTTAGCAGCTGCGCCCTTAGCCATTGCACCCACTGCACCACCAGGGCTACTCAACTTGGCTAGGACTGGTGAATGTATTTTAACGAGAATGCCTAATTTTATAAGAACAACTAATTTTCACAAAATTTAGATAATTTCATCTTTTAACCTGCCTCTGAAAAGGCAATGAGATGAAATATTTTTAAATTAATGAACATAACTATTAAAATCCTGATTCTTAGGATAGGGAATGAAAATTCATTTGAAAAACATATGTACAAACTTACCTCAAATGTGTGGTCTAGTCTATAAACAGGTGATGAGTTCATAGCACTAACAACCTCAAGTACACCATTGAAGTTGTTCAGCTCTTGAAAGACTTGTAGAATTTCAATTATTCGACTCACCACTGCTACTCTTTCTTCTAAGTTTTCAGTTTCTACAATACATCTGGGAATCAGAACCAAACCGAATTAAAAATTGTGCACTTTTCCAAAAAGGCTAAGATTTAAAGAATTTAGTAGATAAAATAATGCAGACTGGGGATGGGTGGCTATAGTCTAACAGTATCAAACCAACCCAGTCTAAGAGGACAGAGCAGAACTGCCCCACGGGGTTTGTAAGGCTGTAAATCTTTACTGAAGTAGATTGCCGCATCTATTACCTACAGAGAGGCTGGTGGGTTTGAACTACTGATCTTTCAGTTAGCAGCCCAGTGCTTAACCACTGTGCCACTAGGGCTCCTTATAGTATAACCGTACAAAAAACCAAAAAACCCACAGCAATTGAGTTGATTCCGACTTATAATGTACCCACAGGACAGAGTAGAACTGCTCCATATGGCTTCCAAGGCTGTAAACCTTTACGGGAGCAGACTGCCACATCTTTCTCTCATGGAGTGGCTGGAGGGGTCGAACTGCTGGACATTCTGGTTAGCAGCCAAGTGCTTTAACCAATGCATAATCAGGGCTCCTTAGTCTAACTACAGAGAACATATATTCAGAGCAATAGATACTATAGAGCATATATATTCAGAGTGATAGAAAGTAGGACACCAGACGATATGGCAACCACTCCACAGTCAGGTATGTTGCTTTTCACTGTGTTTTCCAGACTGATCAGTCAATCAGTCGCACATTTCTGTACTATATTTGGTGCATCCTCTTTTGGCAATACAATTAACTGATAGGACTAGCATCTTGTTGAATATATATAGGCCTTTGGGCTGTGTGTGTGTTCCAAGGGAATTTATTCTAGAATTCAAGAATTCTTTTGTCTCTTATTTGTTATCTAATTGTAAAATTTTATTGCTAATGTTAAATTTCTCTGATATATAAAAATAATGGGCTACACATTTATAAGATTAGTTCTTAAGATATACATTGTAATGTTAAAAAAGTCAAATAAAAAAAAAAGCACTTTACACTTAAATACCAAAGAATGCCTGAAATATGTATGTGTGTGTGTTTATCCCAGTAACTACTAAAAGGAAGCGTGCTAGACTCAAAAAGAAAATTAGTTACTGAGCATTTATTTACTCTCTATTCCCAGTATTTGAGAGAAATTTTATTTCATAATCACTTCTCAATAAAAGAAAAAAAAAATTTTAAATTTTGTTTTCAATAATGTAATACTAAATAGGTTACAATCTGTAAGAAAAAAACTAATATGTAAATGGAAAAACTAAATATAAATCAATATTTAACATTTTTAAAAATGTTAGACTATATTATTTTATGATGAGACTAATGGGACATTAGGGAAAAAACCACTGTATCTGAAACTACTGAAATAAATTTACCTTATTACCAAATAAACATAACATGTTTACATGCTTAATGCATTAGCTAGATCTCTACATATGACTGCTAACCAGAAGGCTGGCGATTCAAACCCAGAAGGAAGGAAGGAAGGAAGGAAGGATGAAGACTGGGCAAGCTATTTCTGTAGAGATACCACCTTGGAAACCCAAGGAGAGGTCACTATGAGTCAAAATCAACTTGATGGCAGTGAGTTTTGTTTGGATTTTTTTTGGACATTAAAAAAGTAATGGAAGTATAACTTATTCACACCTTTTATTTAATTATTTCAGTTGTTATTAAATAGGCATGCAGACTGAAATCACCTCTGGAACTTTTGGAAAAACCTCTAGGGAGGGACTCTAGCATCTGATTTTTTAAAAAACCTCCATCTACTGCCACCACTAGTTGCTGATGAGTTGATTCCAATTCATGGCAACCCCATGTATGTCAGAATAGAACTGTCCTCTACAGGGTTTTCAGTAGCTGATTTTTCAGAAGTAGATAGCCAGGACTGTCTTCCAATGTACCTCTGAGTGGACTTGAACCTCCAACTTTTAGGTCAGCAGCCAAGTGCAATAACTGTTCACACCATCTAGGGACTCCAAAAAGCTCCAGAGGTGACCTAATTCTAATGCATATCTATGGCTAAGAACCACTGTGGAAAATGAACATAAGCCTCTCACACTAAGAAGGGAGGAAATGGCCTTCCTTTCAGTAACTTATTTTTTGAAAAATAGGACAGGAATAAAAATGGTCTCTACCCACCAGCCACTCCTCGGAAGGAAGACTGGGCAATCTATTTCTGAAGAGATACTGCCTCGGAAACCCAAGGAGGGGTCACTATGAGTTTTAATCAACTCAGTGGCAGTGAGTTATGTCTTATCAGTAATGTTTCCTCTATTTAGACCCACTTTTTTTTTTTTAATTGTGATTTGGGTGAAAATTGACAGAGAAAATTCACTTTCCATATAGCAGTTCACATACACTCTGTCTCATGCTTTGACTACAATTTACCCCAATGCAACAGCTCTCCTCCCACTTCCTCCTGATAGTTACCTCTTCCCTGTGTCCATCCCTTCATGCACTCCTGCCCCCTGAGCTGTCTCCCCATGCATAAACAGTCCTTCTTTCTCCCATGATTGCTCTCTCCAAGGAGTGTATCTATCTCGGGTCAATGTTCAACTCATATGCCTGTCTTTTGTTTGCCTGGAAGCCACAGATGTGGGTTCAGTTACAGACTTGAAGGGCAGCTAGGAGCCATAGTCTCAGTGGTTCTACCAGGTTCTATCAGACCAGCAAACCTTGTCCCCCCACCTCTTTTTTCCCCCCCAAATGATTTTGAGTTTTGTTCCACATTGTTCTCCCTCTCTATCCTGGATCTCCTACACAGATCCCCCTCTAAGTGGATGATAGTGGTGGCCAGGCACCATCTAGTTCTTCTGGTCTCATCGTCATATAGGCTTAGGATCGCATGGTATACCAGTTGCTTGGACTAATTGTTTCCACGAATCTTTCGTTTTCTTCATTCTTCTTTGCTCTGGATGAGGAGATACCCATTGTTGCATCTAGATGGCTGCTTGCAAGCTTTTAAGACCCCAGTCGCTACCAGCCAAAGTGGGAGGTAGAACAATGTTTTGTGTAGTATGTTATGCCAATTGAGCTTGATGTCCCCTGCGACTATGGTCCTGAGCCCATAGGTTCAACTACTCGGTCCCTCTGGGTAGCTGACTGTGACCCAGAAGTGACTATAACCTTGTCCCTTGTCAGCTCTAGTATACCCCTGTGAATTCTTATAGAACATACAAATACACTTGTAGAACCATTGTCTGCCAACCCTGTACATGGTCTTGGGTACACTCCCCTTAGAAAAGTAACTCTTAAAATGTGCATATAAATGTATTTTGGGGCTTATACCATATAAAAATGTAATACATATGTAATATATCTGCCAATAACACCACAAAGGAGGTGGGTGGGAGTAAAGCTATAATGGGGTAAGGAAAATAACAAGTGAAACAAAACAAAAACTCAAAAAAAAAAGAAAACCATTAATGAAATTAAAATGTCACACTAGAAAACAGTCACTCAATGCAAAAGAAAGTAGTAAAGGGGGAATACAGGAACAAAAAGATATAAGATACATGGAAATAAAATCTCATTGAAATTTATAACATGGCTGACTACTATGAAATATGTCAGGAATACTTACTTCTCAAACCACAGAGTGAGGTTAGTGGTGTGTCGGATCATTTTCAGAAGATTAGGAGAATTAATTTCTTTGTCTTCTTTTGTCCATACACTTCCAACTAATTCTGATGGCTGTACAGCTCTAAAATCATCAAGGTATAATACTATATGATACTTTATAATGTAATGTTTTATTAAATAACTAGACTCCTATATAAACTTTCCTCTTATACCAACAGAAAGATTTATGGTATAATAAAAAAAATATAATCACACACCTTTCTCTACTGAGACATATATATATATATATATATATTTATTTATTTTAATTATGCATGTACCTATGTAGTTTTACTTTATAATGGCACTTCACTTTGTGCAAGGCTAGGATTTCTTCATAATATCTTCTTTAGCACTGATAAATATTACTTAACAAATAAAGGTGACAAAGTAGTTTGGGATAATTCTTTTAAATGTTATAATTATCAGTTTATTAGAGTGCATACTAAACCAAACCAAAACCAAACTCACTGCCATTGAGTCGATTTGGACTCATGGCGACCCCTGTTGGGTTTCCAAGATGGTAAATCTTTACTGAAGTAGATTGTCCCCTCTTCCTTCTGCAGAACAATTGATGGGTCTGAAACCACCAGCCTTCCGGTTGGCACTTAAATGCCTTAGGCACTACACCACCAGAGTGTATGCTAATCACTGGAATTCATAAATCTCCTTTAACAACAACAAAACAGTCCTGGGAAATAAAGTAGATTTTAACACTATAAATTTGGAGAACAGTGACAATCTTTGTTTAAAAAAAAAAAAAAAATTATCTCCTTTTCTCATTTAGTTACCACAAAACAAACAAATCAGTTTGAAATTCTAAATCATCCCCATTTAAAACCAGAGAGAGACATTATTTGAAACAGGAGCTATATCAATCAAAGACAGCTTAAAAAACTAAAAAAGGCTATAACTGGCCATGACTTAAGTTCACAACAACAAAACTAGTTAAAAACCAGTTGCCTTTGAATCAATTCCCACTCCTGGCGACCCCACGTGTGTCAGAGTAGAACTGTCACTCACAGGGCGGTCAAGAGCTGAATCATCAAAAGTATGTTGTCAAACTGATCTTCTGAGATGCCTCTGGGTGAACTCAAGCTTCTAGACCTTGCAGTTAACAGCCACATACATGAACCATCTATACCACTCAGGCATTCCACAACAACAGTAGCTAACCTTTATTAAGTCCTTACCTTATGCTAGGCAATGTGCTAAGCAATTTACATATATTGACTGTATTTACTCCTCATTGATTGACTATCTCATGATCCAACATTTCACATTATGACAGTAGTAAAAAAAATCTACTATCTGACTATTTTGCACATTAACATCATATGTCCAATATTAATGAACACCAAGGTACAAGGCAAGGGGAACAGTGGCTGTAATGGTTAAGGTTATATGTCACCTTGGCTGGGCTATGATTGTCAGTGGTTGGGCAGTTATGTAATGGTGTGATTTTCCAATTATGTAATGAAGTAGTAGTCATCCTCCATTGTGTGAGCTGATGTGGTCATCCTCCATTTTTGTGTAACACCAATTTTCACATAATGATCTGGTCTTTGGAACCTAACTGTGTCGATAATGAGGAGCAGGTGTCTTTGAAACCTTGCAACAGCCCCAGGAGTAGGTACTATTAGTAGATCCATTTTATTCTTAAGGAAACTGCAAAGTAGAGGGCTAAAGATTATACAGGGAGATTAAAGTTGCCCAAAGATACCAAGCCAGCAATTGGTAAAACCAGGATTTGAACCAACCTTCACCAATGAGGGTTGATGGCAGAAACAGAGAAGGTACAAATCCAGCCAAAGCAAGGGGGACCAAGTAAGTGAAAAAACAGGCACTGTCTTCTGCACACCAGGCCTCATTACTAGACATTTACGTACTATCTCATTTATTCCATGTAACAATTATGTACAGAAGAAACCAATTTTTCATTTTAACAATTAACTCTTTTACAATGATCTTCAGCTTGAATGTAAAATTACGTACCGGTATAGATCTGATTCAAGTAAAGTGAGCTGTCGAGCAATTTCTATTGGGTGTAATGTGAGCAGGTCAAAAGTCTCTATATGCCCAGGTCTGCTTATATGCCACTCCACAGTGGGGGGTGAACTCTGAAATGTAATATTATGACCTGGCCCATTGTCTCTTGCAATTTTTTTCCTTTGGATTATCTTAGTGATGGATTCAACCCATTTTTTCATTGCTTTACCTGAAATACATTACATTTTAAGTAACATTTAAATACTTCAACATTTTGTTTTTTAAAAATGGTTTAAAATTATACAAGTAATACTGAATACATCTTTACTATAAAAAGTTCAAATGATCAAAATAAAAAGTGAAAGCTCCCCTTTACAATTTCCCTGTTGCCCATCTCAATCATATTTATCTCCACATGGGTAACCACTATTAACATGCTGGTATGTACTCTTACAGATCCTTTCCAAATAAAATTTTTGTTGTTGTTATTTGCCGCCGAGTCGGACCCGACTCATAGTGACCCCTCCTTGGTTTCTGAGGTGGTATCACTACGGAAGTAGATTGCCCAACCTTCCTTCCAAGGAGTGGTTGGTGTGTTTGAACCGCCAGCCTTCTGGTTAGCAGTCAAGTGCCTTAGGCACTACACCACCAGAGCTCCTTTGTAGGACCTTTTCAACCTTACTATTTTCAATTCAGTTAAAAATATTATTTTATAATTCTAAAAAAAAAAAAAAAGTTTATCTTACATAAAACAGAGGATTTATTAAGGATAAACTATGCTCATCCACTATTGATCTAATTAATACTGCATTTTATAAACCAAATAGTGCCACAAGACTGATTTCTTCATGAGTTTTTCATGTGGCTGTTTTATACTGTGCACGAAAGTACTATCATTTAACCCTTTTGTTTTCTGCTTTTCATTTAGAGTGTACAATAGAAAACAAGCTTGTCTAAGATACCCTTAGACACATAAAATCATAGAATCTTAAAAGCAGAAGGGAATCTGTGTAGATGACCAAGCCTCAATGTTAGTGATGAGAAAATTGAAATATTAAGAATTCAAGTGATTTTTCCTGAAGCCCTGAATCTGGTTAGTGGCAGTAGTATAAATACAACTCTAGTTTCTGAACGCTCAGTTTGATATCCTTCCTACTGTGCTCCGCTGTCTCTCTGATGTATGAATTAGTTACCTAATTGTAGCCCAACTGACCTCATTAGTGGTGTTAGAATGGCACAATTTAATTAGTTCCTCACTGCTCTGTGGTACACATGACTTCAGGTAAGTGGGAAAATAAACTTAAGTTGAGACTAATTCTAAAATAATCAGTAAACTAACTCACTAAATGAAAATAAATTGGGTTTAACAGGATGATTATTAAGCAATTTGCAGGTCAAAAATGTTGCTTAATGACCATTTTTAACTTTTTCAAATAGTTATACTAGCACTATTATAAGCACTTCTTATCAACACTGAGCACTAATGACATCAATTGATAATCACCATGTTGGCACTTTTATTACATATAAAACTAGACATTTATAAAAACCCATACCTCTTACTGTTCCAATAAATTCTTCCATCCGTTGCAAAAGATCTGCATCTCTTTCAAAATCATAGAAGTGGTGCTCTACCCAGTGCCGACATACATTTAATACTCTGGCATTAACACAAAAATGAATAGGGGAATTACATGGGCACACAGGCATAAATGTTTATTTACAAAATGAAAGTAGAGATGAAAAAAAATAACTCCTACCAAATGAAATAACCTTATCAGTAGCTTAGCACTTTCAAAATCCCTTGTTAATTAATCTTACACCATTAATTCCAGGAGCCTGATGGCACAAAGGTTAAGTGATTGGCTGCTAACCAAAAGACCAGAATTCAAACTCACCAGGCACTCTGTGGGAGGAAGATGAGGCAGTCTGCCTCCATAAATAGATTTACAGCTTAAGAAACCCAATGGGACAGTTCTACTCTTTCTTATAGGGTTGCTATGTATGAGTTGGAAGCGATGTGATAGCAATGGGTATGGCTACCACTAATTCCAATAATTGGTTTTATTTGCTTCACTTACTTTACTTGTTACTTCCTCCTTGCTTGGGCAAGGTCCTTACATACTTTAATTCTGAAACAAAAGTTCAGTAAAGACTTGTTTATTTGAATCATCTATTCAATGCTTACCGTAGCTGTACAGGCTGTATATATTCCTTTCTAAACCTTTTGAGTTCTGCACTAAGGGGCTGATCTCCGTTCTCTATAGCTATGCGATCAGCTTCTGTTGGCTCAGGCTCTGGGATTTCAAACCTAACATAAAACAGAACAAATTAATGAAAATAATGATTATATCAAATTATACAAATAAAAAACCCACAAACCTTTTTGCTGGTCAGAACTATCAAGAGAATAATCTAAGAAATTACTAAGGATATACACACATCAGTGAAAATAAGTAAGGCTTCTATAATGTAAAAGTGAGTAATCTTATTTATTTTTAAAGAAATTAGTATTTGCCAATATAAATAAACCTAACTAGAGATATAATAAAGAATATATGCAAAATCTGAAAATAAATATAACTATAAAATTATGGGAGAGATGGTAATTTTTGGCTTGTGGAAATTACTTTAAATCAGCTAATATGATTTTTAAGGTTAATGTTTAAAAAGTTCACTGCCCTTCATTTGGGTGGATGAAAACACATTCCTCAATTACAGTATTTAATCGCTGAAGCTCCATTTTCCTCAATATGTGGTATATTTGAAAACCTCTGTTTAGAACATCTAAATGATCAGAAGTTGAATTTCTAGAGTCTAGATTAGTACATTTCTATATAGGTCTTTAATTTTATTAACTCTGCATATTTGAGCTTTTACATACTGAGTTTCCATGTATAAAATAATACCCATTTTTGTATTTAAATAATCTTAAACTTAATAGATTATCATAAAGTAAATGGTCATCTAAGGGAGATTTTATTTATTAAAAATGTATTCATTAACTACAATTAATTCCAAGAAACTTAAGATCTTTGCTTAATCTCTTTAAAAAGCATAAAGAATTTAAACATTTTAAACGGACAGACCTTTCTATGATAAGACTCAGTAGTTCTTGAGGTTTGCAAAAGGACCTGTATGTTGTGAGAAATGTCCGTACAAAATTGGGATCTAAGAAGAAAAAGGAAAAATATCTTAAGTCTTTGATTCTGAATGATTAAAATCATTATTTACAATAATACAAAGTATTATTGGTACAAAGTAATAAACTAAAAAAGTCCCCAAATTTTCTGACATATAAAATACTTTGGACTTTGTAATGCACTGCTAGCGTCAGTGCTTCATAAATTACTGGCCAAAAAAAAAAAGATAGTAAAATTTTATATTCACTTATATTTTGCCCTTTGCACATTCTCACCAGCTGCCTTGATCTTAACCTCATTATCATCCACAAAAAGGGGAACTCAAGACAGGCAAAGGCAGAGCATGCAACCAGGCTCCCACCTGCTACTGAGATGTAAAAGCATTGTTGTTTTTTCTCTCTAATGAAGAGATAGGCCACAGCAACAACCCATTACTTTCCCCAACATCACACTAGTTGATCTAGGATCAGTTATCTAAATTTCTTTTAATCACAGTAACAGAGCATATGGCTAGAAATTGGATCTTATAAAGCAGTAGATTAAGTTAAATACAGTTTCTAAATTATTTTATTTGTTAAAGATCTTAATTAGAATTACTAAAAGGTGCTTATAAATACCTATAAGCTATTAAAACTATTAAATTGCTGTAGTATGTTGGTTTGGTCCTGTTCACAACTTTCATCAAGGTTCACATTTAGTTTTATGAGTCATAGAAAAGTAGGGGGACGAGATTTATTAACCTGAGTCTTTTATTGGGAGGACAATCTAATGATAAATTCATTGAGGGTAGCAACTGCTTCTATTTTTGTGAGGCTACCCACTGTGCTTCTTTATAAAAAGAATAATACTTTTTATTAGCATAGGATTTAGCAAGAATCAGAATTCATATCTGTAGAATATTTCTATTTAGGTTGATTCTATCTGATTAAGAACTACCCTAAATTTAGCCTTAATTAAAATATTTATAATAAATCAAGTTTTCTCTCAAAAAAGCAAATCATAGATTTATCATAAAACAGAAATCTATTTCCAATCTATTGGTATATGTGGTCATCAAGATAATGAATCAATTTAAATCAGACAAGCTTAAATTTCAATTAAAATACTTTTTTTAAGTTAAAAAAAATTCAAATAATAAATGTACATTGATTTTAAAACTCCTCCTTGTCTTTAAACTTTATGACTTCTGAGGCTAAAGTGGGTTACTGAAAAAGTAATTTATATATCATCTTTTAGTAATCCTCTCTGTTGGTATTTTCTTGTCTTCAGTTACAGGGTTCCTCAAATGCTAAAGACTAATGTATCAACCAGAAGAAAAGATTTTAAAACAGAAGCTTGTACAAGATTTTAAAAAAGAAAGTTATACCGGTTTCATCACAATCCTCCCTTTCAAGAATCTTCATCCTGTTCTGCAAATCTATTTGTAAGGTGAGGCTGCTCAAAACAGCATGTTGTTTAAGAAGCAAAAGCTCTGTTGGAGAGCACATACCCTCATCACAGAGTGCTCCAAGTATTCTGAGCTGTTTTCCAAATTTAAGGTGTCCCTTTCCCCTGCTTTTAAGGAAGATGTACTTTAGCTTTCAGGTCTAAAATCAACATCCAGATCCCTTTTTTTCAAATGTCACCTAAGTCAGGATACAAAATTGTGGGATACCAAAGGTACCTTTAACTGACAAACAGAATTAAAGGAAGTTCTAAATGAATTAAAGTATGCTTTAAGAAAACTGCTGCTAAGTTTTAAGGCAAACTACTTTAAAACAGGCTTTCCATCTTCTTGAACCAAAACATCTGGCCATTTCAGCAGATTAGTAACTGATGACACTGCTGGAAAGCCATGGTGTGCCTCAGTGACCTATCATCAAACGGAGATCACAGCAATTCCTGATGTCTGGCATGCAATAATCTCAAGGAGTTTTCCATGCTTTATTACATATGGGTTCTGGGAGGTGAGTAGGGCAGGTGATGCTATTTCCTTTGTACACATGGAAGAAGTTAAGAGTTATCCATGAATGTAAAACAAA
>NW_006921718.1:3355981-3375360 GCF_000298275.1 Orycteropus afer afer | reverse complement strand
AAATTTACATAAATGTTGAATTCAGAATGTATATATAAACTGTTAATTTTGGTTATAGACAGCTGAAAGTCATTGAAAAATTAACAGCCTAACTGTGATTCTGTAACTCTTGATAAGCCTTCTTCCAGATTTTAGGAAGTAGCAGCTGTGCCTTCCTGTAAACTGTATTCAGAGGAGGAGTTTCTGGAGCCGGCAGTGAAATAAACACTCCCACAATCAACACTGGTGTACTAGGTTCTAAAGTGACTCAAATTTAAGTTGTTTTTAGCTTGATTGGAAATGAGCAAGAATAGTATTGCCAAAAAGAAAAACAAACAAACAGTAGAAGCTAAAAATAATCGAGAAAATGATAGTAATTTAAGTACTCTCAAAAATTATCTTATAGGTTGCATATATCCCCAAGCTTGTATTAATTTATATAGATTCTATTTTTAGTGTAAAGCAGTAGAAAGCTGGTAATGAATGAAAAACATATCAAGAACATTTGTATTTGAAATTTTACACAGAAAGATTATATATTCCAGTAGCTGTTTTTATTTCTATTGGTGTGAATCCCCCATTTCAGTGACTGTAACATAAACCATGTCACACAAAGTTGGAGACCTTTATCTTATGGATGATATAAAGGGCTAAGATAATTTGATACTAAAAACTGCTCATCAACAAGGACAGGTTATATAATTCTGTAAGAAAACAAATTTACTTATATTTATTAGGTGGTGGTAAAAGCTAAGTTTTGCACCACCTCTCTTGGCTGTGAAGCAGCAAGTATCTTCCAATATTAGAAAATGATGTTATAGAAACATATGGAAGGCAAATACATAAAAATAAAAAAGCCAGGCTTGGTTTGGTTGAATATTCATGAAGAAAATGAAAATAGCCAGTACTGATGTTCCTCTCCTCTTTCTGTTCACTTGCTTGTGGAAATAATTCCATAAACCTCTTTCTCAATCCTTCACATGACCCCCCTAATGGAATTCAGTATGAACAACGAGGAAAACTTTTTCTGCAGTTCTTTTCTCATCATTGTGGGTAGCATTACTCTTCTACTTGACTCTCAAATTCCTATACTAAGATGTCCGCCCCGTTCCTCTCTGTATATAAACAGCTACCATGAGGTCCCTGGTCTAGGCCAGGGATTTCAAATATGAGCTACAGTTATTATTTTCTGCTGACTTTCTAGCTTCTTTTTTTCCTAATTCTAAAACTATTCTTTGCCTGGTAATATTTTATTGCATAATTTTTCAAAATCTTAGGAGCTTAGAATATACCTACATTAATGTTCAAAATATAGCATACCAGATTTGAGGTGATACATTTAATCCTTAGTTCTTATGTCCCCATTTGAAGTGACACCTGATATTTCATCTGGCAAAGTCAATGAAATTTATGAAACAATATTTATTACATAGAGTTATTTATGTAAAGAATAGTACCCTCCCCCAGCAGCATAGAGAAACACTGTTAATCAGGATGTCTGTTCATGTGATAATTCTCCCTTTAATACAGCCATATAAAAAGCTACAAGAAACAATAAGCTTCTCAACAAGGATTTATAAACAATCACTCTTGAATTCCTTAAAAAAGGAAACAGACGTTATGCTGACGCACAAACACTTAAAAAAAAATCAGGGAGTTTAAAAATAGAACAGCACTGCCCTATAGATCAAAAATTGTTTAAAAGATTAAAAAAGTTAAAACAAACAAACAAACAAACGGAGCTTATACAGGACAAAAAGTCAAAAGAAAGCTAGTGAAGTTTTTGAGGATTTTCTATCTGAGGCATAAAATGGCAGGATATATTTTATAGGAAAATTTCAACTGTCTTAAGTTTTTTCAAGCCATCTTCTATGAAAGAGAAGTTCACCATGAATGGGAAACACCTTTTTCCCACACTTCAATATAAAAAGCTTTTATATCAATATATTGTCAGTTTTGAACTATTATAGCTACTTCAAGGTTATCTTATAATACTAAACTAGATTACCAAACCAGATACTGCACTACAAGACATTTCTCTAGCTGTGTTGTTTTAGATCCCAATAATTAATTAGTACTTCATGTGCTAATTAAATTTCACTCTTTATCAGTAGTGAAATTTCTCCTCTCAACTCCTTTTCTTTGGGCATAATGCTTTGTGCTTTCTTACTGAGATATGGAAACAGTCTTGTCATTTCTTTGCCAAATTCAGAATAATCTATCAAATGAGATCATTTTTTTCTCCCTCAGTATTCAGGATGAATCCAAAGACTTGATGTAGTTAACAAATTACTTCCATGAACACTGGATCTGAGACAAGTCATAAATTAATCTCTTAAGCGACAGTTAAGCACTTTCTCATTCACCGAAATTCAATTTTTCTTCTCCCTCAGAAAGCTTTCCTTTACAAAGCAGCTTACAACAATAGACTAATGCCTAGGTTTTGTCACTAAATAAAATTATGATGACTAATATCAGACTACATTAAAAATCTATACTTTAGAATGAAAATTTACCTATAGTCAGAGTTATCACCTATTTCAATTAAAAGAAAAAGAAATATATCCTGATGGTGGACTTGTGCTTGCCTAGAAATGCGCAATCTATTTATATTACTGGCGATTCAAATAAAATACATAATTCCCTTTATTTTCATTACTCAACATATATAATAGAAAATTAGAGTATCATATTCTAACACTTTTTTAAAAATTCAGGTGTCAGTATAACATACTGGAAAATATACTATTAGGAGTGAAGAAACTTACTTTCTAGACCTAGTTCTGCAATTCACAGGTTATAATTGATTTCTGGCAACTATATAGCCTTTCTAGGCCTTAGGTTTTTGTCTATAAATGGGGGCCTGGATAGCCTGGATATCTCTTCTAGCACTAGAAATCTATAGTTATATCTTGTAAATTATTATTAAAACTAAAAATAAGGTTAAAGTAGTTTCTCACCTGCTTTTTATGACAATATCTAATATCTAATACCTTATAATAGGAGCTCTGGTAGCATAGTGGCTAAAGCACTTGACTGCTAACCAGAAGGCTGGTGGTTCAAACCCACCAGCCACTCCTCGGAAGGAAGGTTGGGCAATCCTACTTCTGTAGTGATACTGCCTCGGAAACCCAAGGAGGGGTTGCTATGAGTCGGGTTTGACTCGACGGCACATAACAACAACAATACCTTATAACAATCTACAAAATGTGAGTGCTGTCTTATGTCATTAGTTATCCAGTTTTCTCATGTATTATATTCAATGGCTCTTACTATTATAAATCTATATGTTGTTATTGTTGTTATGTGCCGTCGAGTCAAACCCGACTCCTAGCGACCCCTCCTTGGGTTTCCGAGGCAGTATCACTACGGAAGGAGGATTGTCCAGCCTTCCTTCCGAGGAGTGGCTGGTGGGTTTGAACCGCCAGCCTTCTGGTTAGCAGTCAAGTGCCTTAGGCACTATACTACCAGAGCTCCTATAAACAATAAAAATGTGAAAGTTCAATTTTAGCTTTTGTTTCAGTGTAAGTCATAACCTATTTTGTATATTCTCCAATAAAAACACCTCCCAACCAACTAACTGAACCAAAAACCCCCTTTTCTTTGGGGAGGTTGAAGAAAGGCAGGAGAAGATCAGATCATTTGGTTCTTAAACCAAATTGTAACTTCATCTGTTTATCATTGTAATAAGGACTCCAAGTCCATTTGAGATAGCTTAGTAAGAACATATTCTATACAGGTTTCCCCTGCTATCTGAAAATAGAGCATTCCTAAGAAACCTCTCATAAAGCCAAAATGGTGTAATGTGAAGAACCAATTACCATTAATTTAAGTGGGAAAAATATTAGAGCATTCCCAGACTCAAAATATAAATCTACCAAATTATATCAAATAATATATAAAATCTAAAATAGCACTAACATCAAGTAAAACAGGAATGATATACACAGCCTGTATAAGGTAGAAATAATGTATGCACAGTGTAGTTCCTGGATAAGGAGGTTGGTGATGCCACCCTTGCTACTCAGGATATGTGCTGCCTCTTTAACAGTTCGCTACAAAACCAACACAGGACATTTGTTTTGCTTTTAAACACCTCTTCAGATATCATTCAGTTAGTGAAAACAGGTACTAGTGTAGATCTTTCATAAAAGTGAAGTAGCATAAAGTGAACTTTCGAAAACTGGGGGCTACATGATTGCCAGTAGTAAATTCAGTAACGAACCACCAAACCCATTGTTACCTAGTTGATTCCAACTCATAGTGACCCTACAGGGCAGAGCAGAACTGCCCCATAGGGTTTCCAAGGCTGTAAATCTTTACAGAAGCTGAGCGCCTCATCTTTTTCCAGTGGAGCAGCTGGAAGATTCAAACCGCTGACTTTTTGGTTAGCAGCTAAACGCTTTAACCGCTGCAACAATCGGACCTGACAGAGTAGCCCAAAGAAGCTAATAATTAATACTAATTTATGTGTACTGTCAATCTTAACTAAAGAAAGCTGTTTATAAGTTCCAGTTGTACCTGTAAGGTATTTGTGACATAAGTTAAAATAGCTAAGCTTCAAAAGAAAACAGACAAAAAATGTCAAAAAAATAGCCATAACACTGTTAAAAACAACACTGGCATTTTATTCCTCAAAAATAAATGAATCTTTTAAAACTTTAACTTCTTTTAAAAAAGGTAAAACAATCTTGTCAATTTAAATGTGAATACACTTAATGTTGGCAAAAAATACTGTTCTAGTCAAAAGCTAAAAACTGTTATGATAAGAGAACAATTATCAAACGTGGTTAAAAAACACCATGACAAAAGTACCTAGTGCACATTGCTGAAGGAAGATTGCCAAAATGACCTAACAAAAACTATCAGCTACACCTGCTGAAGTTCACTTTAAAAAGAGTCCTCATTCAAAAAAATTAATTAAGAAGGCACAGTTCCCCAAAGAAGAAACATTTAATTGAAGTTCTATAATTGCTTGTTAATAATCATATCAATTCTGTGAAACATGGAAATTAAAAGAAAACTTTTATCATTAACAATCGAGATGAATTTTACAGCAACAATTTTACTAAATTTTTTGGAATATGAAATGGTTTTCCTAACTCAAATACCACTGATATGTGGTAAGTATTAGGGAATCTTCAGTGCTTACCATTTATACTGCTCTACAGGAAAAAACAAAACACACACAAAATTTCTGTCTTACAGATAAAAATTTAAAGATTAATTTTACTGTAAATAGTCTAAGAGCCAACAAAAGGTATTCAGAATAAAATGAACAGTTTAGAATGCTTATGCTATAAAAAAATTCTGTGAATTCTTTAAGACACTTAAAAATCAGGATAATGTTGAAAGAAGAGCAATTTGAACTTTTATTAACTTTAAAGTATCTTGAGTAGTAAAAACAAAATTGCAACCACAAATTTAGGTTTTAAATCTAATGAAGTGTAATTGCAGCTGTATTCTAGATCTTAAAGTGTATACACACAAGGTTGGTGAAAACAAATTACATAGACCATACTAATCACTGAAAATTGTTCCCCTCAAAAACTGTTCCTCAGCTTTTTATTTTAAAATGATCACTGAATAATCTATTTCTTGTTTCATATGAAATCTTAGGCCAATTTATTTATATTTCTTGTGCTTTATTTTTTTATTTCTGTGTCACTAAAATGAATATAGTACATAAGTTTCTAGGTAAAAAATCAATAGTAAAATTAGAATCCCAGACTAGTTGTCTCTACAACCAACATGTCTAGGCTACTACCTTTTACCACCAAATGGTATGTTTTTAGAATCAGCCTGTGGAAAACACTATTATTTCACTATGCAAAAGGCCAGGGAACAAAGCTAACAATCAGAGGCCAAATAAAAAGTAAAATAAATCATAATAAAATACTGGCTTAATTATCCCAAAGAAGTGGAGATAATGAAATAAATTATATTTACCAAGTGCTTTGAGATCATTAATAAAAATAAAAATATTATTTTAACTTAATTTTACTTCTTATAAGGGGGCGCTGATTGTTTCCAGGTCACAGTAGACAGTTCTGACTGTATATTCAATAAATCAAACATATAAAAATTATCCATGTTATTCATCTTTACCAAAGTGTACTAATTAATGGTATCTTTAAAAGCTTAATTCAAATGGTGCCAGAATAGACTGCAGGGAGAAAGGACAATCCACTTACAGGATTTATAATAAACAGGAAAAAAAATTTCCCACAGATAACCATCTTCTGTAGAAATAGGAATGTATTTAAGTAGGAAGTAAGGGATGGAAGTTAACTTTCATATTCAGCTATTCAAGAATAGCATTTATTAGTTTTATTTTATATCACTGATAAGCATTTGTGAGGAGCCCTGGTGGCACAGTGGCTAAGTGCTCAGTTCCTAACTGAAAGGCTGGAGATTGGTGGGTTCGTTTGAACTCATCATTCACTCTGCAGAAGATGAGGCAGTCTGTTTCTGTAAAGATTCCCAGCCTTGGAAACCCTAAGAGGTAATTCTACTCTGTCTTACAGGGTCACTATGAGTTGGAATTGATTGGGCAGCAATGGGTTGGGGTTTCTTGATTTTTTTTTTCAGTATATCACTTTGTAATTTAAAGGTTTTTAAAATAAGTTTACATTTACAAAGGGCTCTCACAGACAGTATTTAATTTTTTTCCAACAACATTGACATAGCTATCAAACTCTCCACCATGTGGTGAAGTTCAAAGCTGAAGAATATCAGGTTATATGTTACCCTATTAGAAATAACAAAATTACTTAGTAAAATTAATCACCATCTTTGTTCTTTCTCAACCACTATAATATTTTATTCTGCCCATAGAAACCCAATGAGGGTTGAGTCAGATCTGACTCAACGGCAGTGAGTTTGGTTTTTGGTTTATATAGTAATCTTAGTTGGTTTGGGCATGTTTTGCTCTGAAAATGCCCCTCTAAGATGAAATTGTTTTCTTAAATAATATCAGTTGTAAAAAGCAAAAAAAATATTAAAAATTTAAATGTCTTCCAGATTGCTAAATTTAATAGGGTTTAGAAATGGACATTATTTATTTGTCTCACCAGAATAATTCTGGTGATGAATGCATATTGCAAGTTTTACTTATTTTACAATGCAAGCAATGAAAAGAAGTGAAAGGAAAAAAAGAGAGTAAAAGGCTTTTTAAATCCTAATGATTATGATGTAGCACTACTTTCAGTCTTGTTTCTGCTGCTTTTGAGCTGTGTAAATTTGGCCAAGTGACCTCAATTTCTCATCTATAACTCTGGTTGTGATGTTAAAAATAATGTATGTAAATGTGGTTCAATGAAATATAAAGTGGTATTTTTAGTCCAAGGAAAATAAACTCTGAGAGTCTGATAATGCAGAGGTCTTTTGTTGTTGGTTTGCTTTCTATTTTAAGCACAATGACCTGTGTGGCAAAGAAAAGAAGTCTGAAGAGGGAAAACATAAGTGACAGGCAACTTCAGATTTCTTACCTGCGTACATGTGGTATGTAAGCCTCTCTATAAGTTTAATAACAGTTCCTGCTTTGATAATTGGGATTCCAGCCTTGGGCTGCATGTTTTCTTCAAATATTATATTCTCTTCAGAGTCAGGTTCTGCAAATCTATAAACATCAGCACTAGGAAGCCTCATCTGCTCCTCCTTCTCTTCCTGTAGCATTGTTACATCAAGCATCCTTTCCAGTGTACTCCGGTACTGTAAAGATATCAATGCTGCCATCCAATTGTTTTTCTCTTCAGCTGACTTGGCAGAAAATATAACACTATTTTCATCTTTTAAAATTATTTCAAAAGCATGCTTGTACTCATTGGTGTCATCTTTGTCATTAATCTGTACCTTTCTCATAAAAAACTTTTCTTTAAGACGATATTCTGCATTGCTAGCACCAGGAAGTCTTGGTTGTCCATGATTTGATTTACAGCAAATCATTAAGCCATCAAAGAGAAATATGTGTCTCTCATGTTTGGCTCCTACACGTGTAAGAGTTCCTTCCATTATAAACTCATTGCAACACTGTCCAATGTCT
This sequence comes from Orycteropus afer afer, assembly GCF_000298275.1. Classification (NCBI taxonomy): domain Eukaryota; kingdom Metazoa; phylum Chordata; class Mammalia; order Tubulidentata; family Orycteropodidae; genus Orycteropus; species Orycteropus afer. The sequence continues at coordinate 3,367,337 of NW_006921718.1, read as the reverse complement.
TTTCCCTCCCAACCATCGATATTCTTCTGAATCTCATTCATTTTCTTGATTGCTAGTTGTTTCCCCTTCATTTGTTGACTATAAAACCGACATGCAGATTCACTGGGATAAAGGAAGACATCGTTAATATACAAATGACACAGAATCTAGAGTTCACAGCAATAAGGGCACTGTTTAAAAAAAAAAAGGTCATTTTTAAAAGGTGCACTGATAAGGTGTTTACTCATTCACCAAATGTATTAGTGTTACAGAACTACACAGATTTGGAAATTAAAGCAACACAGTGAAGAAATTTTTTTAGTGCTCTAAAAATGAACAGTGACTACGAACAAAATTCTACCCTATAAATTCAGATACAGAATGATTATTTCTGCCTTGGCTACTAAATATTTAGTATGGCAAATAGTAAAAAGTATCCCATACATAATGAAAAAGTACTTAAAGGGACTAAGACCCAATGCTGAAAAACATGCAGCACATATTATAATTAAGAAACTGGAAGCAATATTGTCTGAATTAATGCTTCGAGTTATACAATTCCTAAAATAAAGGACACTGCTAATTACTTTGACAGAACAATGACGCTGACATAAATTGACCCAATACATTTTGCGCTCTCTCTCCATTAGCTTACCAGTTGACTCTCAGAAGGTCTTGTCTGGGAGTATGCAGGGAAAATGCACAAATATGAAAGGTTTTTCAAACAATAACAAATTCACTTGGCTTTGATGTCACTTCCTCTGAAACAGCAAGCTTGTCACTAAAACTATTTTCTTCATTGTTTACTTGAAGAGAGAACTAGGAACCCTGAATTTATACTACAACTTTCAGGGTGAAAAGCAGGATTAAAAATAAAGTGAAAATATTCACCTCAGTCTTCGTTTTGCAAGACTTTTAGAACATATTTTTTCCATACCACTCTGAACATTAAGCAAAGCTGTTATTGCTTGTTTCAAGCATTCCTTGTCTTCTTGATCTTCACTCTTTTCTTCTAACTGCTGCAAAGCCAAAATGACAAATCTGAACCAGCAGAACTAGTTTGGACAAAATAATAAAAATCCCATTTTCTTTAAGAATGAAAATAACATTGATTGAACTCTACCACAATATTTTTTAAGTCATAAAAAATACTCTTTAAAAATCTTTTTACTTTTTGCATATTACTTTATATACTGACATACAACCAAGCTTTCCCACATTAAAAAAACAAAAACAAACCTCTTAAGAATAGAAGCAGTGTTAAAGATGGCTTACACATTGTATAAATGCCCTGTCATGGGCAGTTTCTCAAACTGCACATTACTGAAAAGAAACGAGGGGCATAACTGTCTTTTTAACTATCATGGGATTTAGCACAGCACTAGTTTCATAGCTTAGATTTTCTGAAGTATAGAATCTAGTCTTAGGTTTCCGATCTTTACATTACCATCACAGGGCATTGGGATGGTAAGGAAGATAAATACAGAAAAGGATGCCAATATAGTGGAAAAGAACTTGAAGACACAAAATCTTGAATCAAATTTTGACTCTACTTCCATGTGCCCTTGCAGCCAGTTTACTGTGCCTCTGAACCTAACTTTCCCATCTGCCTATAAATAAGGGTTATAAAAAGCCTTCCTTGCCAACTTTATGGAATTATTAAGAATCAAAGTATTTTGTAAACGCTAATGTACAATATAAATGTTTTCTGTGTAGTTTCTACTAGAGAATTAACAACATAGGCATTATGAAGAACTTTGTCAGTATCCACATGGTAGGCAGGATTCTGAGAAATGCTGGAAATATGCATACTTATGAAACTCATGCTCATTTTCTGTTAGTGGCAAAGATACTACTTTTAGTATATTTATAGTAAGTCTGTACTTAACAAGGAGTGAATCATCAAGAATTACTAATTATCAATACAATAGTGGCTGTAATTTAAATTTAAAGTAGGAGCTCTGGTAGCATAGTGCCTAAGGCACTTGACTGCTAACCAGAAGACTGCCGGTTCAAACCCACCAGCCACTTCTTGGAAGGAAGGTTGGGCAATCTACTTCTGAAGTGATACCACCTTGGAAACCCAAGGAGGGGTCGCTATGAGTCGGGTCTGACTCAACGGCACATAACAACAACAACAATTAACTAAAGTATGAATGATTATAAGTAATGATTTAGTGATCTTCTAAACCTGTTTTTGGCATAAGAAACAAGAGGAAAAGTTAAGAAATAACATTTTTATTAATACAGCTTTCATGCAACTATTTAAGAACACATCTTAAAAAGACTTGAGAAACAAAACTGTAAGATATTCAAATTTATAAAGAAGTTTATTTTTCAATGAGTGTCATTATTTATTAATGTTTTATTTAGTACTTTAAGATTTTATGTTCTTGAGAGATATCCTTACAGATCATCAACAACACATTCCTTCTGCTTCCATTGATAAAAATTAGTTGTACGTATACCAAAGTATGTAACGATGACCTTTGGTCACTCAGTGCCCCAAACTATTTCTATACAAATAATTTATTTAGAATAATTTAATGTTCAAATATTTTACCACATTGCAATGTGTATGTAATGCTCAGCTTTTATTATCCAAGTTTCTTATATTCACTATTGTGAAATATATCATTTTATCAATATCCTTTTCTCACCACACTACAGCCAAAATATGCATGCTTTTAGAAAAATATTCATCCTCAATTTGTTAAGTGAAAGAAAATTCTATTTATGGTAATTCTCAACATAACAAAACCCAAACAAAAAGTCACTGCTATCAAGTTGATTCAGACTCATAGAGACCATGTAGGGCAGAGTAGATAGAACTGCCCCATAGGATTTCCAAAGCTGTAAATCTTTACAGGAGCAGACAGCTGCATCTTTTGGGAGTGCCTGGTAGGTTTGAACTGCTGACCTTAACCACTGTACCACCAGAGATACTTATATAACAACAGATTTTTTTTAAAAAAAGGATAGTTCCCAAAGGTTGAAAGATTTTTAAATATGTACATTAAAAAACAACAAAACTGAAATACTATTTACTCATAGTATTACTCTTCACTGTGACCAGCTAGATTGAAAATAGTTAATGGCCAGTTGATTATAAAGAAAGATAATAGTTGTTATTTGACATCTGTTACTGGTAGGCTGAAGGCTGGACTTGGGTAATTTCTCAAAGTCCCTACTATTTCCATCATTCTAAACTATTTACTTCTGTTCTGGTGGACTTTTTGGAGACATATAAAATCTTACCAGCTACCTTATCAAATTTTGGCTTCCAAGGTAGTAGATAATCAAACACAGAATACAATGGGGAAAAATTCTAAATGGTACAACATGGTATTTTGTTGAATTATTTCAGAATTTAATTGCTCAAAAGTAAAGTTCAGAGCTATTTAAGTCAGTAAGATCCATGGAACTTTTTTAGTCTTGAAGAGTATTACTGAGCCTTTGATATTTTTTAAAATTATTATTCAGGCAAACATATCTAAAGACATGAAAAAAACCACAATTGTTACATATAAAATGAACTATAAAATAACAAATCCATTTAAATGTGCATTTGATTTTCTCTTCTAAAAATGTTTTAAGTTTCTGAATCATTTAACATCATTTAATAGCAACAAACAGAGAATATATACTGGCATCTCAAAAAATATTGTTAATATATTTTAAAACCACAAACACAAAGTATATCTAAATATCCATAAATCTTTTCTGGTTATATAATTTTAAAATGTCATTTTTACATTCAAAGCATTAGCAAGCATTTAAAGTAAATTTCAGTGTAATAAATGACCTTTCCTAAAAGCGTTTGTTTATGAAAATTTTTTTCTTCTTTTTGCTTCTCTTACCAAACACAGCTGATTTAAACTGGGCACTGCTAACTACCATCAAAATGGGGTGACTTAACATTGCTACAGAAACAAAGCAGTGGCAATTAGTATGGAAATGAGACTGCAAAAAGAAGCATCCTCTTGTCACCAAAGTGATACTCAATACCATGCTTTTCATGGGTGCCTATTTAATTAAACTTGGAAGGAAAGTGGGGGAATCTACTTCCGTAGTGATACTGCCTCAGAAACCCAACGAGGGGTTGCTATGAGTCGGGTCCCACTCGACGGCACTGAGTTTGGTTTGTTTTGGTTTTATTTAATAATATTGTGCAATAGCAACAATTTAATTTTACAAATGAAGTTTACTTAAAATAGTTTAAAAATCACCAAAATCCTGAGATTATACTGTGATATTTGTTATTGTATTTCAACTTATCTGAGGAATCATATTCTAGCACAAGAACTCAAGTGCTTACCAAAAGAACCAAACCAAACTTAATGCCATGGAGTCAGATCCAACTCATAGCGATCCCTCCTTGGATTTCCAAGGCAGTATCACTACAGAAGTAGATTGCCCAATTTTCCTTCTGAGGAGTGGCTGGTGGGTTTGAACTGCCAGCCTTCTGGTTAGCAGTCAAATGCCTAAGGCACTATGCCACCAGAGTTCCTAAATGCTTATAGAGATGATAAAATTTATCTTTTCACAAGAAAGAAGCCACTTTTACCAGTGATTACATTTTTTGGTCCCTAAGTAGAAGGGAGGGAGCTCTGGTGGTATAGTGCCTAAGGCATCTATCTGAATGCTAACCAGAAGGCTGGTGGTTCAAACCCACCAGCCAGCCACTCCTCAGAAGGAAGATTGGGCAGTCTACTTCCATAGTGATATTGCCTCAGAAACTCAAGGAGGGGTCTCTGTGAGTTGGATCTGACTTCACGGTGGTGAGAAGTAGAAGGGAATAGGGGCCGTGGGGCTGCTGACTGAAAGACCAGCAGTTTGAACCCATCAGACGCTCTGCAGAGAAAGATGTGGCAGTCTGCTTCCATAAAGATTTCCAAAGGTCTCCCTTGGAAACCCTATGGGGCAGCAGTTCTACTCTGCAACAGCTGAGTTAGAATCGACTCCACAGCAATGGCTTTTGTTTTGGATTAAAGTAGAAGGGACAATATTTAATAGGCATTTGGCCGCTAACCAGAAGGCTGGCGGTTCAAACCCACCAGCCACTCCTTGAAAGGAAGGTTGGGCAATCTACTTCTGTAGTGATACCGCCTTGAAAACCCAAAGAGGGGTTACTTTGAGTTGGGCCCAACTCGACAGCACGTAACAACAACAACAACTGCATGTCCAAAGGAAACTCTGAGATATGTAGGACTAAATTTAAGGAACTGTGAAAGGAAAAGGACACAGTGGTATTCAGGAGTGAAATAAAGTGCTGTACGTAATGTATTTTGTATGAATCTAACTCATTCACAAACATATAATGGCTTCTGTCTGCTTAAAAAAACTTGAATTCATATATGTATATGTAGATACATATATATATACACACACACACACGTGTGTGTGTTTATACATATATATGCACACACATATACACACACACATATGTCTTAAATTGTGATTTGGGTGTAACAGGCATGTTTTTATTTCTAGAAACTAATTTTCTCCAACATGTGATTACATGAAATGGCTGTTTAGTTTATGGCAGAGGCAGACAGGACCAAAATTCAGGATCTGTGACTCTCAGCCCAGTGACTTTTTCACTCTATCACCCAACTAACTGAACTGATTTTAAAAAACCAGTTTAAAAAACATTCACTAAATAAAACCGTATCCATTCAAACAGGTGAACTGCAATGCACAAGAATGAAAAAATATACAATCAAGAAACATACACTATAATTGTTTAAGATTCAGGATATAAAAATAAAGATCTATATGTATCTTAAATATTATGTACATATAAAGAATTTCTCAGAAAGAAGGTTGAGCAATCTATTTCCGTAGAGATACTGCCTCAGAAACCCAAAGAGGGGTCACTATGTGTTGGATCTGACTCCACGGCACTGCGTTTTGAGTTATAAAGAATTATCAAAAAATGTGCAAACACAAGCAAAGATGAGGATCACATTTTGATTTTGGAATGGTTACTGGTATACTATGATGAGACTAGACAGATTACAACATGGGAAGATATCTGGTCAAGGAGTGAAGTTGATTTACTAGCCCTTTCAGCAAATGTATGAATTAGTACTCAAATTATTATAATAGTTAAGTAATGAAAGTCTTCTGCTCCTGAGTCTGTCAATTTATCACTCAAACATTCCATTAAAGGGTGACAGGAGAAAGGCAAAGATACTCAACTAAATTAACTAGTCTTTGATGGCAGCAGCACACCTAAAAGGTACGGGTTAAGAAGAGTATGAATGAGATCTGCAGACCACATTTACTCATGATACTGCTATGTGCCCTGGAGTCTATTCCAACTCCTGGTGTCCGTATAGGATAGAGGAGAACAGCCTCATCCAGTTTTCCTAGGATGTAATCTTTCGAGAAAAGATCCACAGACCTTTCTCCTGAGGAACTGCTGAGTGGGTATGAACCACTGACCGTTTGGTTAGCAGACAAGAGTTTAACCATTATGCTACCCTGGGACTCCTCCAATTAGTCATACTACTTGTTAAGAGGGAGCTCTGGTAGCGTAGTGCCTAAGGCACTTGACTCCTAACTAGAAGGATGGCCGTTCAAATGCACCAGCCACTCCTCAGAAGGAAGGTTGGGCAATCTACTTCTGTAGTGATACTGCCTCGAAAACCCAAGGAGGGGCCACTATGAGTTAAGTCCGACTCAATGGCACATAACAAGAACAACAAATTGTTAAAAAGTCAAGTAAAAAGTTTCATAGTCAATCTCCCCCCTTTTCCCAAAAGGTATTTAGTTAAACCAAACCAAACCAAACTCACTGCCATCGAGTTGGATCTGACTCATAGTGACCCCTCCTTGGATTTCCGAGGCAGCTATCACTAGGGAAATAGATTGCCCAATTGTCCTTCCGAGGAGTGGCTGGTGGGTTTGAACCACCAGCCTTCTGGTTAGCAGTCAAATGCCTTAAGCACTACGCCACCAGTGATTTCATGTATGTATATATTTCTCTTGTAATATACAAATATTCAACTAGTAAATGAAAATATTAATACTAATGATATTAACAAACTGATTTTTTTTTTTCACTTAACCAGCTTAAACCCTTATTTCTCCCAAGGAAAGTGAGCAGAACACCATTACCAAGGTTGTGTATATATCATGACATAAGTATTATTTTTTTATAATTGTAATTTAAATACAATAATATCTGTATTAAATTATAAATGATTGAAAATACAAAAATGGAACCTTAAGATACTTTCTAAACAATGACTCCCTAAAGCAATTTCTTAAAAAAAGAGTAATTTAACATTTTTAGCAAATGCTGAAGATGTGCCCTTAAGCTTTCTGTATTCCTGTCAAAGTTGTTGTTGTTAGGTGCCCTCAAGTTGGCTGTGACTCATAGCGAGCCTGTGTAAAACAGAGAGAAACAGTACCCTGTCCTAAGCCATCCTCACAATCCTTACTATGCTTGAACCCATTGTTGTAGCCACTGTGTCAACCCATCTCATTGAGGGCCTTCCCCTTTTTCATTAACCCTCTACTTTACCAAACATGATATTCTTCTCCAGGGAATGGTCCTTTCTGACAATGTGGCCAAAGTAGGTGAGACGAAGTCTGACCATTCTCGCTCCCAAGGAGCATTCTGGCTGCACTTCTTCCAGGACACATTTATTAGTTCTTCTGGCAGTCCATGGTATTTCTGGTATTCTTCACAAATATCACAATTCTATGCATCAACTCTACTTTGGTCTTCCTTATTCATTGTCCAGCTTTCATATGCTTATGAGGCAACTGAAAATACCATGGTTTGAGTTGGGCACACCTTAGTCTTCAAAATGACATCTTCGCTTCTTATAGCTTTAAAGAGGTCTTTTGCAGTGGATTTGCCCAGTGCAATATGACTGTTTTGGTTCCTCTGTGCTGCTCTAACAGACAATACCACAAATGGGATGGCTTAAACAAATAGAGGAGTTTATTCTCTTATAATTTGGAGGCTTTAAATCAGAGTTCAAAGTGCCAGGCTCTAGGGGCTGGGTGAAAGCCCCTAAGCCTTGGGCTTCAGCTCTGCCTTCTGCTCCTGGCCCACTAAAGCTGGAGGCTTTCTTCACTTAAGAGAGCTGCTGGCTGCTGAGACTGACAAGTCCAAGGTTGACAAGTAAAAAAGCACAGTCCCAATGTTACCAAAGCACACGAAAGGCCATTCATTCAAGTCCATTGAAAGTCCCAAGTTCGGTAGAGCATGGCAGAGTGCTTAACAATGATACAGCTACATGCAAGGTTCAAGCATGCCATAACCTACAGACCATTCCCAAAGCTGTTTCTTATATATGGGAAGCAGACCACATACCCAAAGCAGCTACTCAGCTGCTTCAATAGATTCCACCATGGAGTTAATTACCAATCTCACCATGGGGAATAAGTATATTCAGCTGCCCAGCCACTCAAGCAGGCCCAGCCAAGTTGACACACAAACCTAACCACCACAATGATGCCTGATTTCTTGACTGCTGCTTCCATATGGGTGTTGATTGTAGATCCAAGTAAAATACAATCCCTGATAACTTCAATCTTTTCTCCATTTATTATGATGTTGCTTATTGGTGCAGTTGTGAGGATTTTTATTTATCTTTATGTTGAGGTGCAATCCATACTGCAGACTGTAGTCTATGATCTTCATAAGTGCTTTAAATCCTCTTCACTTCAACAAGCAAGGTTGTGTCATCTGCGTATGACAGACTGTTACGATTCTTGAAGCTGCATTCTTCCTCATATAGTCCAGCTTCTTGGATTATTTGCTCAGCATACAGAATGAATAACTATGGTGAAAGGATACAACCCTGATGCACACTTTTCCTAACTTTAAACCATGAAGTATCCAGTTGATTTGTTCAAAAGACAGCCTCGTGGGTCTATAACAGGTTCCTCATGAGCACAATTAAGTGTTCTGGAACTCCCTTTCTCCCCTTAATATTCATTCTTAAAATGGGCTTTACTAATTTCAGTAACCAATTTGAAGGTCAGTTCAATTTTCAGCCTGAAATGTGCAGTAACCAAAGATAATGACACAACATGTTAAGGTTTTTAGAAAAGTAAACGGCAGCATTTGAAATTCATAGCCATGATTTAAATATTGTTAACTCAAATATCAATTTTTAAAATGCATTCAACCACAAGAAGGGAAAATACACAAAAAATTTACCATTGATTCAGCCAGTTTAAAGTTTATAATTGGACATTTTATTTGGGGTTTCTTAAACTAATTAAAATGGGTACTTAAATTTTAAAAATACCTAAAATTAGAGTGAAAAGCACAACAAATACATATATATTTCATTCATATTCAGCAGTTAATATAATGCTATATTTGCTTTATCTATCTCCTTTTTCTTTCTCTGTTGCCAGAGAAGTAGAAAACTAAAGTTAATTATTATTTTAATATGTATTATAGGAATTTAAACTGTTTGAAAATGTTGTCAACATGTCTGGTCAAAAGTATATTACAAGTGATGAAAATGAGGAAAAAATATTATTATCTACTAATAAAATATTTGCCAAACTAAATATAAAAATATTAGAAATTCTGAAAACTTTTTCATGTCAAGAGAGACACTTACTTAAAGAAAATATCTTATAAAAAAAAAAAAGTAGCTTTCTGTAAAGGAGAGGTGATAGGGACTTCCAGTAAGATGTTGGAATAGGCAAACAAGCTATACAAATACTTTTCAACAAAGAAAAGAGAAACCAATTGACAGAGATACAGAAGATAATCCTGGAGCCCTTAGCTTTAAAAGGAAGCATAGAGAGGTGGATTAGGCACCAACTAGTGGAAAAACCTGAATGAAAACAGTGAGTACTGAGACGGAAAGAGCTGCAGACTGTCAGTTACTTTAACAGGACCAACAGCCTGAACATTTCCCAGTGGTATTGGGACCTGAGAATTGACCTAAAGATCAGCCCTGGTTGCCAAGGGCTGCATGGATGACTGCACTGGTAGCCTGTGACTGGAAAGGAAAACAGCAAGGAGGGAGACAACTTGAGCTTTGGACTTTTGGCTGTTCGAGGGCACAGCCATTTTAACTGTTTACAAGCAGCGGTCATTTTGGATATTTAAAGTGACCGAGGGCACAGCCATTTTGCATGTTTACAAGCAGTGGCCATTTTGGATATTTAAAGTGACAGCATTCTCATTTGGATTCCAGGGACCTAAGAATAGGTTCCATTTGCCAAGGACGGTAGGGACATACAGGAGGCTGACAATGGGAAAGGAGACACATGGTGAATGTATAAGTGCTGCCAAATAGTGAAGAGAGGAGCACAGTACCCTGCTTGCTTAGACAACATCCAAAAAAACAAAACAAAAACCATGGACAAGTCACTTCAACATGTTGTTGTTATGTGCCGTCAAGTGAGCCCTGACACATAGCGACCCCTCCTTGGGTTTCCGAGGCAGTATCACTACAGAAGTAGGATTGCCCAACCTTACTTCCGAGGAGTGGCTGGTGGGTTTGAATCGGCAGCCTTCTGGTTAGCAGTCAAGTGCCTTAGGCACTATGCTACCAGAGCTCCTTCAACATACAATCACCTATTAAATATAAAGGCGCTCTGGTAGCATAGTGTCTAAGGCACTTGACTGCTAACCAGAAGCCTGGCAGTTCAAACCCACCAGCCACTCCTCGGAAGGAAGGTTGGGCAATCTATTTCTGTAGTGATACTTCCTTGGAAATCCAAGGAGGGTTTGCTATGAGTCGGCTCCGACTTGATGGCACATAACAACAACATTAAATATAAACACAAAAATGTCACGATGTCCAGGGGGAGCGGAAGATGGCGGACTAGATAGAAGGACTGCACAGACCTTCTTCAACAAAGAAAAGGAAAACCAATTGACACAGACACAGAAGTTATTCTTGGACCCCTGAGCCTTGAAGAGAAGGATTCAGAAGTAGACTAAACCCCAACTAGCAGAAGAATTTGCGTGAAAATACCAAAAGAGGAGATATACGGAGCTGCGGTCTGGCATGGACCTGAGCGCCCGTTACGACATAAATGACCTGGACACTCCCGAGTGGCGTTTTTTGATGGTTATTCAATTGTAAATTGTGCTCAACTGAGTGGAAGACAACGGCAGACCCCATAAGACACAACTACACCCACACCTCCTGCAATTCCACTTACTGAGCGAGAGCCACTTCTTCCTTCTCCACCAATGGGCCAACAATAAAAAACCACCGAGAAAAGCCTCAACCACCTTTGGCTTCTCTTCATAAACAGTTAACAGAGATCTAAGTACAACAATGTCACAATGCTACGGAAACAACAGACCATCACAGTCCACACAAAGAAGCAGGATAAAGTAGTAGAAACAAGAGAGCAGGATACAGATCCAGAA
>NW_006921718.1:3345650-3346701 GCF_000298275.1 Orycteropus afer afer | reverse complement strand
CAAACACCTCAGTACTTCTTTAGAAAGAGATCAATCAGAAAAAAGATCAAAACAAAATGAAGAAAGCCTAGAGTTCATGTGGGATACCATCAAAAGGAATAACCTACATGAATTCTAGAACAAGAGGAGACAAATAAAACAACAGAGAAAACTGTCAAAGAATTGTTGCAAAAGAATTTCCCTGGTATGACAAAAGGTGAGAATATATCCATTCAGGAAGTCCAATGAACCCCAAACAGGATAGACCCCAAAAGAAAATCAACAAGACATATCATCAAACTCACCAAAACCAAAGACAAAGAAAGAATCGTGAAAGCAGCATGGGAAAAACAAAAGGTTACCTACAAGGGACAACCAATAAGACTAAGCTCAGATTTCTTGGCAGAAAACATGGTATATATAAAACCCTAAAAGAAAAATTTCCAAACAAAAATTACATACCTGGCAAAATTGTCCCTCAAATATGATGGTGAAATTAAAATTAGGACATTTCTAGATAAGGAGAAATCAAGGATATTTGGTAAAACAAGATCAACCTTACAAAAGATGCTAAAGGGAATCCTTTGGACAGAGAACCAACAACAACAACCAGCAACCAACCATTAACACACATGATGACATAACCCAGAAATGAGCCCAGTTATGGGAGTAAAAAACTAAAAACCAAACTCACTGCTGTCAAGTTGATTGCAACTCATAGTGACCCCTCCTTAGGTTTCCAAGGCAGTATCTCTATGGAAGTAGATTGCCTGGTCTTCGCCGAGGAGTGGCTGGTGGGTTTGAGCTGTCAGCCTTCTGGTTAGCAATCAAAATGTGTTAGGCACTATGTCATCAGTAAATAAGCCTACAAAATTGTAAACAGGGAACCAGAGATATCAATTGACAAATGAGGACAACTACAAACCAAAAAGAGGGAAAAAACTGTGTAGTTATAGAACTTCTAAATGGTAGGGAAATCAAGACAACTGCAAGATAGAATGGACTGTTCTAACCTTGGGAAGAAAATTGTAAATCACAGGGTAACATCAAAGAAAAATGATAAACCTTCACA
>NW_006921718.1:3343199-3343797 GCF_000298275.1 Orycteropus afer afer | reverse complement strand
ATATGTTGGGCCACAAAGCAAGCCTCAATAAATTTAAAAACACTGAAATACTGCAAAGCATCTTCTCAGATCACAATGCTATAAAATTAGAAATCCACAATAGGAAGATGAATGGAAAAAGTGCAAACACATGGAGACTGAGTAACACCTTCCTTGAAAACAACTGGGTAATAGAAGAAATAAAAAAAGAACTTAAAAAATTTCTTGAATCAAATGAGAAGGAGAATACCACATACCAAATCTTTGGGACACAGCAAAAGTAGTGATCAGGGGCCAATTTATAGCAATAAGTGCACACATCAAAAAAGAACAAAGATGTTTCTACAAGTCTATTTGTATGTTCTGTAAGAATTCCCAGGTATATAGAAGAGCTGATAAGGGACAAGCCTGTAGTCACTTCTTGGCAACAGCCCACTACCCAAAAGGAGCAAGTAGTTGGACCCAAGTGCTTGGGAGCGCATAGTCCCAGGGGACATCAAGCTCAATTGGCATAACATATTACACAAAAACATTGTTCTATTATATTGTGCTATAATAGGAGCTCTGGTAGCATAGTGTCTAAGGCACTTGACTGCTAACCAGAAGGCTGGCGGTTCAA
>NW_006921718.1:3338560-3342135 GCF_000298275.1 Orycteropus afer afer | reverse complement strand
ACCACTGGCAAATTTAAGAAATGAAAAGGAAAGAATATAAATAACATGAATAAGAAATGACTTGGGCAACATCACAACAGAAATTAAAAGGCTAATATCAGGATACTATGAAGAACTATACTCCAAGAAATTTGAAAACCTAGAAGTAATGGACAGATTTCAAGAAACATACTACATACCTAAACTAACAGAGGTTAAGGTGGAAAATTTAAACTGACTCATAACAACAGAAGAAATTGAGCAAGCCATTAAAAAATTACCACCAACAACAAAAGGCCTGGCCCAGACAGTTCCACTGGCGATTCTACCGAATGTTCAGAGAAGAGTTGACACCAATCCTATTCAAACTATTCCAGAACAAAGAAAAGGATGGGATCCTCCCAAATTCATTTTGTGAGGCAAGCATAACTTTGATACTAAAATCAGGCAAAGATATCACTGAAAAGGAAAACTACAGATCAATATCCCTCATGAATATAGATGAAAAATCTTCAACAAAATCCTAGCCAAGAGACTCCAACATATCAAAGAAATGTGACCATGTGGGGTTCATACCAGGTATGCAAGGATGGTTCAACATTAGAAAAACAATCAGTGTTATCCATCCCATAAATAAAACACAGGAGAAGAACCACATGATCATATCAATTGATGCAGAAAAGGCATTTCATAAAATCCAACAACCTTTCCTGATAAAATCTCTCAGCAAAATAGGAATAGAAGGGAGATTACTCAACATGATATAGGGCATATGTGCAAAAGCAACTGCCAACATTATTCTCAATGGAGAGAGACTGAAACCATTCTCCTTGCAAACAGGAAGCAGACAAGGATGCCCTCTATCACCATCACCACTTCTATTCAACAGTGTATTGGAAGTCCTAGCCTGGGCTATAAGGCAAGAAAGGGAAATCAAAGGCATCCAAATTGGTAAGGAAGAAGTAAAACTATCCCTATTTGCTGATTATATGATCCTATACGTAGAAAACCCAAGAGACTCAGCAAAAAAAAAAAAAAAAAAAAAAAAAAAAAAAAAAAACCTACTGGAACTAATAGAGAGATTTAGCATAGTGGTGAGATACAAGATCAATATACAAAAATCGGTTGGATTCCTCTACACCAGCAAAGAGGTTGCTGAAATGGAAATAAGGAAAGCAATACTATTTACAATAGCTACCAAAAAGATAAAATACTTGGGAATAAATCTCAATAGGGACATAAAAGACCTGTACAAAGAAAACTACAAAAGACTACTCGAAGAAACCATAAGAGATCTACATAAATGGAAGAACATAACATGCTTGTGGATAGGAAGATTGAATATTGTGAAAATGTCAGTACTATTCAAAGCAATCTATATATTCAATGCAATCCCAATCCAGACCCCATCAGCATTCTTTAAGGATATGGAAAAACCAATCATGAATTTTAAATAGAAAGGAAAGAGACCTTGAACAAGCGAAGCACTATTGAAGAAGAACAAAGTAGGAGGCCTCACACTCCCAGACTCCAAAACCTACTATACAGCCACAGTAGTCAAAACAGCCTGGTACTGGTACAATGACAGACACATAGACCAGTGGAACGGAATTGAGAACCCAGAAATAGATCCATCAACCTATGGTCAGCTGATTTTTGACAAAAGGCTGAAGTCCATTTAATGGGCAAGAGGTGGTCTCTTTAACAAACGGTGCTGGCAAAACTGGATATCCATTTGCAGAAAAATGAAACAAGATCCATACCTCACACCATACACAAAAATCTAACTCTAGATGGATTAAAGACTTAAATGTGAAACCTAAAACGATAAAGTTCCTCAAGGAAAAACTAGGGGCAAATTTAAGAGCCCTCATTTATGGTATAAATAGACTGTCAATCATAAGCCAAATGCACAAACAGCTGAAGATAAACTAGGTGAATGGGACCTTCTAAAAATTAAATTTTTATGTGCTTCCAAAGACTTCTCCAAAAGAGTCAAAAGAAAACTTCTACAGATAGGGAAAAAAATATTCGGCAATGACATATCTGACAAGGGACTTATCTCTAAAATTAGAAAACTCCAACACCTCAATGACAAAAAAGATTAACAATCCAATTAAAAATTGGGCAGAAGACATAAATAGATACTTCACCAAAGAGGATATTCAAGGGGTCAGAAAATCCATGAAGAAATGCTCACGATCAGCCATCAGAGAGATGCAAATCAAAACAGCAATGAGATACCATCTTACCCCAGAACTAATGGCAAAGTTCAACAAGCAGAAAATAACAAATGCTGGGGAGGATATGGAGAGATTGGGACTCTCATACACTGCTGGTAGAACTGTCAAATGATACGATCCCTGTGGAAAACAGTATGGTGATTCCTTAAAAAGCTGGAATTAGAAATACCATTTGACCCCTTAATTCCATTACTGGAAATATATATATATATATATAACCTAAAGAAGTGAAAGCCAGGACAAAAACAGCCAGAACAGATATATGCACACCCATGTTCATCACAGAACTATTTATAATAGCAAAAAGATAGAAACAACCTAGGTCCTCATCAACAGAAGAAAGGATAACCAAATTATGGTACATGCACACAATGGAATACTCTACAACACTAAAGAATAATGTAGAATCTGCAAAACACCACATAACATGGATGAACTTGGAGGACATTATGCTGAGTGAAATAAGTCAATCACAGAAGGACAAATACAGTGTTAGTTCATAATTACAAAAACTCAAGGAATGGTTTATATATGGAAGAAAAATTTGTTGATTTCCAGTGTTAGGAGGGGAGGAACACAGCAAAAAAAAAAAAAAAAAGACCATGTCACTTTAGTTTTGTGTATCCCACTGTACATAAATTGTATTTCAATAAAATGTATTTTTTAAAAAAATTAATTGAAACAAAACTGAAAAACTAAAATGCTAGTGAATAACATGTTAATAAGCTCCTGGACCGCCAGAAGAACTTAAAGTCTGTCTCAGAAGTACAGCCAAAATGTTCCTTCGTTGTAAGGATAGCAACACAATGAGAGACCACTAGGAGGCATCTGGCTGCTAACCAGGTCAGCAGTTCAAACCCACCAGCTGGTCCACAGAAGGAAGATGGGGTGATCTACTTCTGTAAAGATTTACAGCCTTGAAACTCAATGGAGGTTGCTATGAGTCGGAATCAACTTGATGGCGGTGAGTTTGGTTTTTGGTTTGAGGTTGGTAAAGACTAAAAGAAAATAAAAAGAAAACCCTAAAATAACAAATGTTGGCAAGGATGTAGGGAAACTTGAACCCTTACCCGTTGCTGCTGAGAAAGCAAAATGGTATGGCTGCTGCGTAAAACAGTGTAGCAGTTCCTCAGCAAAATAAAAACAGAACTACCATATGACTCAGCAATTCCACTCCTAAGGTATATTCCCAAAAGTCTTGAAAGCAGACACTCAATGTGATAGTTGGAGCTGTGTGTCAACTTGCCTGGAGCACAATTCTGTGTGGTTTGAGCTGTTGTGGTGTGGTTATTCCCATGATGGGATCAGATGACTATGTTCTGAGTGGACAATCTGTTGAAGGGGAGTTTCCCT
>NW_006921718.1:3336654-3338060 GCF_000298275.1 Orycteropus afer afer | reverse complement strand
GACACTAGTGACCCTGCGTCTGTTAGTAAAGAGGGCCCTGCTAATCCGTGGTGTGAGGTGGCAACATTAATACATGAAATAGCACCACCAATAGATCAAGTACTTGTGAGAAGTGATGCTCTGGGTGATTGGATATTTGATACTTTTCTGCAATTTTGTCAGAATGAGGAATATAAGGAAGCTGGTTGGTTGGTTCTACTTACACTAGACAAAGTGGTAAAAGAGCGAGATGAGCTCAGAACTGCTGAGTCTCGGCTTAAGTGCCGCACAAAAGACCTCAGTGCTTCCAGTTCTGCTCTGAAAGAAAGCCTTATATCTTCTAGTAACAGAGCTGATATTGCTGAAAACCAAACCCAGAGGCTTATTGTAAAGGTGGCTGAATTACAAGGCCAGTTAAATTGCCAAAGCAGAACGGTGTCTGATATTAAGGTGAGGGCATTGATTGGAAAAAAATGGGATACTGAAATCTGGAATGGGGATATATGGACAGATAATCAGGAAGATCAGGAAATGGAGCCTGTAAATTCTGTTGAATCCCTCTCATCTGAACGTATTACTGTAAAACCTTTATTCCCTCCCCCTCAGTTTGATGGGACTAGCCATACTGGTCCTGCTGGGTCATTGCCTGAGGCAGAAGCCATGGAAGACATTCCTGAATGCTCTCAGGAACTGCCTCAAGCACCCATTGTTGCTGCTAGACCTGTAATGAAAGTTAAGTCCAAGAGAGCCCCAAAAGGTGAAATAGAAAGTGTGACTGAGGAGGTGGTACGCTATACCCAAAAAGACCTACTTGATTTTGCTAACATGTACAGACAGAAACCTGGAGAATATGTATGAGAATGGCTATTGAGGGTGTGGGATAATGGTGCAAGGAATGTAACACTGGATCAGTCTGAGTTTATTGACTTAGGCCAACTTAGTATGGATTGGGGAGCACTGGTAGTGTAGTGCCTAAGGCACTTGACTGCTAACCAAAAGGCTGGCGGTTCAAACCCACCAGCTACTCCTCGGAAAGAAGATGGGGGCAATCTACTTCCGTAATGATATTGCCTCAGAAATCCAAGGAGGGGGTCACTATGAGTCAGGGCTGACTCAACAGCACATAACAACAACAAGAAGTATAGATTGATTCTTCATTCAATGTCTCAGCTCGAGAGGTTAGGAAAGGATCTAATAGTTTATTTGGTCGGCTTACTGAGGCATGGATTATGCACTGGCCTACCTTAAGTCAAGTTGAAATACCAGATCTGCCTTGGTATAATGTGGAAGAAGGTATGCAGAGGCTTAGGGAAATTGGCCAGTTAGAATGGATTTATCAGATTAGACCCCTAGAGCCAGAAATGGGGAGTCCAGAAGACATGCCTTTCACCAGTACCATGAGGAATAAATTTGTGAAGGGAGCTCCA
>NW_006921718.1:3335022-3336244 GCF_000298275.1 Orycteropus afer afer | reverse complement strand
CAGGTCCCTTTGAGGAAGGACCCCACTACATTGCCAAAAATCTATAATGTCAGTCTTTCACCTAGCCTTCCCCAAAGGGATCTGAGGCCTTTTACGAGAGTGACTGTTCATTGGGGAAAAGGAAATAATCAGACTTTTCAGGGATTACTGGACACTGGCTCTATATTGACACTAATTCCAGGAGATCCAAAGTGTCATTGTGGCCCACCAGTCAGAGTTGGGGCATATGGAGGTCAAGTTATTGATGGAGTCTTAGCTGAGGTGCGTCTCACAGTGGGTCCAATGGGTCCCTGAACCCATCCTGTAGTGATTTCCCCAGTGCAAAAATGCATCATTGGAATAGATATACTCAGCAACTGGCAGAATTCCCACACTGGCTCCCTGACATGTGGAGTAAGGGCTATTATGGTAGGAAAAGCCAAGTGGAAGCCATTAGAACTGCCTCTACCTACAAAAATAGTAAACCAAAAGCAGTACTGCATCCCTGGAGGGGTTGCAGAGATTATTGCCACCATCAAGGACTTGAAGGATGCAGGGGTGGTGATTCCCACCACATCCCCATTTAATTCGCCTATTTGGCCTGTGCAAAAAACAGATGGATGTTGGAGAATGACAGTAGATTATCGTAAACTTAATCGGGTGGTGACTCCAATTGCAGTTGCTGTTCCTGATGTGGTTTCATTGCTTGAGCAAATTAGTACATCTCCTGGTACTTGGCATGCAGCTATTGATCTGGCCAATGCTTTTATCGCGATACCAATTTCAAAAGACTATCAGAAGCAGTTTGCCTCCAGCTGGCAAGGCCAACAGTATACTTTTATAGTCCTTCCTCAGGGGTATATCAACTCCGACACTATGTCATAATTTAGTCTGTAGGAGTGTTGATCGCCTTTCCCTTCCACAAGACATCACACTGGTCCATTATATTGATGACATTATGCTGATTAGACCAAGTAAAGAAGAAGTATTGATGACTCTAGACTTATTGGTGAGACATACGCATACTAGAGGTTGGGAAATTAACCCAAGAAAAATTCAGGCACCTTCCACCTCAGTGAAATCTCTAGGGGTCCAATGGTGTGGGGCATGTTGAGATATTCCTACTAAAGTTAAGGATAAGTTACTGTATCTGGCTTCCCCCACAACTAAAAAGGAGGCACAATGTCTGGTGGGCCTCTTTGGATTTTGGAGGCAACATATCCCTCATTTGGGTGTGTTGCTG
>NW_006921718.1:3333404-3334792 GCF_000298275.1 Orycteropus afer afer | reverse complement strand
TTTGAGAAACAGCTTTTGGCTTGTTACTGGGCTTTAGTAGAGACTGAACGCCTAACCATGGGCCACCAAGTCACCATGAGGCCTGAGCTGCCCATTATGAACTGGGTGTTGTCTGACCCACAGAGTCATAAAGTTGGATGTGCACAGCAGCACTCCACCATTAAATGGAAGTGGTATATCAGGGATTGGGCTCGAGCAGGACCTGAAGGCACAAGTAAGTTGCATGAAGAAGTGGCACAAATGCCTATGGTCTCCACTCCAGTCACATTACCTTCCCTCTCCCAATCTGCACCAATGGCCTTATGGGGAGTTCCTTATGATCAGTTGACTGAGGAAGAGAAAACTTGTGGCTGGTTTACAGATGATTCTGCGCAATATGCAGGCACCACTCGAAAGTGGACAGCAGCAGCACTGTAGCCCCTTTCTGGGACTTCCTTAAAGGACAGTGGTGAAGTGAAGGGTAATCCTCCCATTGGGCAGAACTTCAAGCCATGCATATGGCTGTTCACTTTGCATGGAATAAGAAATGGCCAGATGTGCGATTATGTATGGATTCATGGGCTGTGGCTAACAGCTTAGCTGGATGGTCTGGGCCTTGGAAGGAGCATGATTGGAAGACTGGTGATAAGGATGTATGGGGAAGAGGTATGTGGATAGATATCTCTGAACAGGCCAAAGGAGTAAAGGTATTTGTGTCTCATGTGAATGCCCACCAAAAGGTGACCTCGGCAGAGGAGGACTTTAACAATCAGGTGGATAGGATGACACGTTCAGTGGAAACCAGCAGTTCTTTTTCCCCAGCTACTCCTGTCATTGGTCAATGGGCTCATGAACGAAGTGGCCATGGTGGCAGGGATGGAGGTTATGCATGGGCTCAGCAACATGGACTCCCACTTACAAGGCTGATTTGGCAACCGCCACTGCTGAGTGCCCAGTCTGCCAGCAGCGGAGACCAACACTGAGTCCGCAATATAGAACCATTCTTTGGGGTGATCAGCCAGCAACCTGGTGGCATGTTGTTACATTGGACCACTTCCATCATGAAAGGACAGTGTTTTGTTCTTACTGGAATAGATACTTATTCTGGATATAGATTTGCCTTCCCTGCATGCAATGCTTCTGCTGAAACTACCATCCGTGGACTTACAGTATGCCTTATCCACTGTCATGGCATCCCACACAGCATTGCTTCGGATCAAGGGACTCATTTCACAGCAAATGAAGTGTGGCAATAGGCTTATGCTCATGGAATTCACTGGTCTTACCATGTTCCCCATCATCCTGAAGCAGCTGGCTTGATAGAACGATGGAATGGCCTCTTCAAAACACAAATACGGCGCCAGCTAGGTGGCAATACCTTGAAGGGTTGGGGCAGTGTTCTCCAGGAG
>NW_006921718.1:3314055-3332164 GCF_000298275.1 Orycteropus afer afer | reverse complement strand
AGATCTTGGATTCATCATTCGTTGGAGTCAACAGCCGGTGTACTGCCTGCCAGCCTTGAGCTCCTCAGCTCCTGCAGTTGCAAGAGCCAGGAAAAGCCTCCAGCTTGACATTTGATCCAGGAACTTTGGACTTGCCAGCTTCTATAAGTGTGTGAGCCATTTTCCTAAGATAAATTTCTCTCTCTCGTAAGCTTTACTGGTTTTTGTTTCTCTGGAGAACCCAGTCTAACACACTCAAACAGACAGTTGTATACCAATGTTCACCCCACTGCTCTTAGTAATAGCCAAAAGGTAGAAACAATTTAAATGCCCATCAGCAGATACACGCTACAATATGGACAGAGCAAATACACTGTATGACTTCACTTACATAAAAAGACAAGAAAAGGCAAATGTATACAGATAGAAGGTTATTAGTTGTTGAGGGGTGAGAGGGCAGTGGAAAAGGAGGGTTAATGGTTGTCTTAATTGTCTAGTACTGCTATAACAGAAATACCCAAAGGGGATGGCTTTCTCAAACAGAAATTTATTCTTTCACTGTTTGGGAGGATAGAAGCCCAAATTCAGAGCATGAGTGCCAAGGGAAAGCTTTTTATCTCTCTCCCAGCTCTAGGGGAAGGTCTTTGTCATCAGTTTTCCCCTGGGTCTAGGAGATTATGAGTACAGGGACCCTGGGTCCAAAGAGCATGTTCTGCTCCCGGCTCTTCTTTTGTGGTGGTACTGAGTTGTCTAAATCTCTGTTTGCTTTCATCCTTTTATCTCTTTCAAGATAAAAGGTGATACAGGCTACACCCAGGGAACCCCCCTGGGTTGTGATAAGAGTTAAGGATATTATATGGTGGTTCAAACCACCAGCCAGTCCTCGGAAGGAAGGTTGGGGAATCTACTTCTGTAGTGATACCACCTCAGAAATCCAAGGAGGGTTCGCTATGAGTCAGGTCTGACTCGATGGCACGTAACAACAACAACAGTCCCTTTGGATCAGGACTGATTGTATCAAATCACATCATGGAGGTGATTACATCATTACATAACTGCCAAACTACTGACAGTCATGGCCCAGACAAGTTGGCACATATTTCTGAGGGACACAATTCAATCCATGACAATGGTGATGGGAAAACTGCATTGATTAAAGGTAGGGGTGACCAATTCTTTTTGGTGCAGTGATTGTGTCACTTCCATCTTCTTTTGATGTTTCCTGCATTATTCAATATTTTGCCCATAGAATCTTTAAATACTGCAACTCGAGGCTTGAATTTTTTCTTCAGTTCTTTCAGCTTGAGAAATGCCAAGTGTGTATCTTCCCTTTTGGTTTTCTAACTCCAGGTCTTTGCACATTTCATTATAATAATTGACTTTGTCTTCTTAAGATGCTCTTTCAAATTTTCTGTTCAGCTCTTTTATCTTGTCATTTCTTCCACTTTCTTTAACTACTCTTCATTCAAGGGCAAGTTTCACAGTCTCTTCGCACATCCATTTTGGTCTTTTCTTCTTTCCTGTCTTTTTAATGACCTTTTGCTTTCTTCATGGATGATGTTCTTGATGTCATCCCACAGTTCCTCTGGTTTTTGGTCACTGGTGTTCAATGCATCAAATCTATTCTTTAATCTCTAAATTCAGGTGGGATGTAATCAAGGTCATATTTTGTCTCTCATGGACTTGTTTTAATTGTCTTTAGCTTCAACTTGAACTTGCATATGAGCAACTGATGGTCTGTTCCATAAGCAACTCCTGGCTTTGTTTGGCTGAAGACATTGAGCTTCTCCATAGCCTCTTTCCACAGATGTAGTCAATCTGATTCCTCTGTATTCTACCTGGTAAAGTCCACAATGCATAGCCACTGTTTATGTTGCTGCAAAAAGTTATTTGCTCTGAATAAGTCATTAGTCTTGCAAAATTCTATCGAGCAATCTCTGGCGTCATTTTTATCACCAACGCCATAGTTTCTAACTACCAATGATTTTTTATTTCCAACTTTCACATTCCAGTCACTAGTAATAATCAATACATCTCGATTACATGTTCTGTCAATTTCAGACTGCAGAAGTTAGTGAAAATCTTCCATTTTCTCATATTTCGCTTTGGTGATTGGTATGAAAATTTGATTAAGAGTAGAATTAACTGGTTATCCTTCTAGGTGTATGGATACTATCCTATCACTGATAGCATTGTACTTTGGGTCAGATCTTGAAACTCTTTTGTGATGATCAATGCCACGCCATTCCTCTTCAATTTGCCATTCCCAGCATAGTAGATCATCATATGGTTGTCTGATTCAAATGACCAAAACCAGTCCATCTCAGCTCATTTATGCCTGTTATTGTTGTTAGGGGCCATCAAGTTGTCTCCAACTCACAGCGACCATATGTACAGCAGAACAAAACACTGCCCAGTTCTGTGCCAGCTCCATGATCCTTGGTATACCTGAACCCGTCTTTGTAGCCACTGTGTCAATCCACCTTTTTGAAAGCATTCCCCTTTTTCATTGACCCTCCACTTTACAAAGCATGATATCCTTCAGAGAATGGTCCCTTCTAACAACATGACCAAAGTATGTGAGATGAAATCTGGCCATTCTTGCTTCCAAGGAGATTCCAGCTGCACTTCCTCCAAGACAGATTTGTTAGTTCTTTCAGCAATCCATGGTACTTTCAGCATTCTTTGCCAACACCACAACTCAAAAGCATCAACTCTTCTTCAGTCTTCCTTACTCCTTATTTGGCTCTCATATGCATATGAGGGGATTGAAAATACCATGGCTTGTGTCAGGAGGACCTTAGTCTTCAAGGAGCTATTTTTGCTCTTCAGCACTTGAAAGAGGTCTTTTGCAACATATATGCCCAGTGCTATATGTCACCTGATATCCTGACTGCTGCTTCATTGGGTGCTGATTGTAGAAGCAAGTAATATGAAGTCTTTGACAACTTCAATCTTTCCTCCATCCATCATGATGCTGCTTATTGGTCCAGTTGCAAGGATTTTTGTTTTCTTTATATTGAGGTGTAATTCATACTGCAGATTGTAGTTTTCAATCTTCATCAATAAGTGTTTCAAGTCATCCTCACTTTCAGCAAGCAAAGTTGTGTCATCAGCATATCACAGGTTATTAATGAGCCTCTCTCCAATCTTGATGCCATGTTCTTCTTCGTGTAGTCCAGCTTCTCAGATTATTTGCTCAGCATACAGATTGAATAAGTATGGTGAAAGGATACAACCCTGATGCACTCTGTTCCTGATTTTAAACTATGCAGTGTCCCCTTGTTCTGTTTGAGCAACAGCCTCCTGGTCTATGTACAGGTTCTTCATAAGTACAATTAAGTGTTCTGGAATTCCTATTCTTGTCAATGTTACCCATAATTTGTTGTGATCCACACAATTGAATGCTTTTGCATAGTCAATAAAACAGAAGTAAACATCTTTCTGGTATTCTTTGCTTTCAGTCAAGATCCATCTGACATCAGCAATGATTATCTCTTGTTCCAAGTCCTCTTCTAAATTAAGCTTGCATTTCTGGAAGTTTTCTGTCATATACTACTGCAACCGTTTTTGAATTATCTTCAGTAAGATTTTTATGCATAGGATAGGGATTTTTATGCATTCCATTTCATGTTTGACAATTTCCATTTTTCCTAGATTCATACTTCATACTTTGTACAGTCCATATTCCCATTATTAATGGATGTTTGCAGCTATTTCTTCCCAGTTTAAGTCATGCCACATCAGCAAATGGAGGTCCCAAAAGCTTTACTCCATCCACATCATTAAGGTCGACTCTACTTTAAGGAGACAGCTCTTCCCCAGTCATATTTTGAGTGCTTCCCAACCTGACAGTGTCATTTTCTGGCACTTTATCAGATGATGTTTCAGGGCTATTCATAAAGTATTCCAGTAATATATCAGACAATGTTTCACTGCTATTCATAAGGTTTCCACTGGCCACTTCTTTGAGAAGTGGCTGGTCCCTTGCTTCTTCTGAGTTTGTCTCAGTCTGGTGATTAAACTATTAAGTTTACATTACAATGAGTTTTTACCTGCCTTTAATTCACTATTTTGAAAAATACTGTGGATTTTGGTTTTTCACTAGATTAATGTCAGACTAAAATTAAATTTTAAAATCTAACATCAGGATGATGTGATCATTCAATAATTGATGTAAAAGATAAAGTATACTAAAAATACATAATTCTCTAAGGAGCTAATTACAGCTCAAAGTCATTCTGCATGATTTTTCCTAATATTTGCTTGAATATACCTGTAATCAGTGTCACTCAATTGTGTATGTAGAAATTGTTGAATTGGTACATATTCTCCTTAGTATATCCACAACAATATGCATATGAGAGCTGGACAATGAATAAGGAAGTCCAAAGAAGAGTTGATGCTTTTGAGTTGTGGTGCTCGCGAAGAATGCTGAAAGTACCATGGACTGCTAAAAGAACTAACAGATCTGTCCTGAGGAAGTGCAGCCGGAATGCTCCTTGAAAGCGAGAATGGCCAGACTTTGTCATGTTGTCGAGGGGACTATTCCCTGGAGAAGGATGTCATGCTTGGTACGGTGGAGGGTCGACGAAAGAAGGGAAGGCCTTCAATGAGATGGATTGACACGGTGGTTGTGACAAGGGGCTCAAGTATAGCAAGGGTCATGGAGCTGGCGCGGGATTGGGCAGTGATTCATTCTGCTGTGCATGGGGTCACCAAGAGTTGGAAATGACTCGACGGCACCTAACAACAATAACAGCAACATACCTTGGGGAGGTAAAATCATGTTCTAGGGAACAAAGTCAAGGCTAAAATTTTTGTTGACTTGAACAGTGTTCTGATTTGCTAATTTTTAAAAGTACTGGTCACCATAATAATTTAGTCCAAAGAAATACTTTTAAATTTGTTGGATACAACAAATTAAACTTCACATAGAAAACTGTATTACTGGACCCATGTCATTTTAGTTTTGTTGATTTCATTGTACATAAATTATATTTCAATAAAATGCATTTAAAAATAACTATTAATTGAGCAATGTGGTTTTCAAAAAGACAAAAAAGGAAGTTTTTTTTTAACTACATAAAAATGAATTTAATTTGAAAAAGTTAATCAACATGTTCAAAGACTTGACTGCTTTAACTTGCTCAAAGAAAGGGTATTTTCTTCATTTTCAATAGCACTAAAACCTTATATTATTAAAAGTCAAACTTTTCATTTTCTGAATTTAGGAAGTTTAAGGCATTCTATTTAAGTTTCCAAAATAAATGTAATTATATAAAATTTACAGTTAAACTTATTTTTAAAATGTAAAGCATTTACAGAAATTCTAAGACAAATTTCCACCACCTCTCTAACAGCTTGTTTGTGATAGCTTGCATGTTGCTATGGTGCTGGAAGCTATGCTTCTGGTACTTCAAATACCAACAGGGTCACCCATGGTACACCCATTTCAGTGGAGCTTCCAGACAGACCCACTAGGAAGAAAGATTGGTGATCTACTTCAAAAAATTAGCCAATGAAAACCTTATGCTTAGTTCACTGCATAGTGCCTGGGGTCTTAAAAGCTTGTAAGTGGTCATCCAAAACAACGACTGGCCTTCTATTCACCTAGAGCACAAAGCGGACAAAAGAGAGTCAGGATGAGGAGGAAAAAATGGAATGTGTGGCTAATTGCTTCCATGAACAACTGCCTCCTCTGCCATGAGGCTAGAACTGAATGGTACATGGCTACCATTAACTAAACATTTCGGTCAAAGATTCTACAGATGAATCCTAATCAAAAGGAAGAAAATGTAGCAGAGAATTTCAAATTCCCACAGAATCCAGATTTTTCTGGAGCCCTGGAGACTGGATGAACCCATAAAATTATTGCCCTAAGATAATCTTTAAACCTTGAACCAAAAATATCCTCTGAAGTCTTCATAAAACTAAATAATAACCATAAATACAAATCTGTTGCTATTGAGTCAATTCCAACTCAGAGCAATCCTATATGGTTAAGTAATTAGTACAGAGTACTAAAAATTTAAATTGGTACAGAGTGTCTGTCTTGAGCACTGTGCTCTTTTAAGAACTATTTATATAGGACCAAATTGATAATAGCATCTCAAAAGATTAGACAGGAAACTGAGGGGGCAGTTAGATTATTTTATTGGGGGAGGAACGATTTGGGAAAGGAGGGTGAGGGTGGTTACATAACATGAAGAATGTAATCAATGTCACTCAATTGTACATGTAGAAATTGTTGAATTGGTACATATTCTCCTTCGTATATTCACAACAATAAAACAAAACAAAACAAATTTTTATAACCTTATGGATCACAACAGAATAATGTCCAAGATAGGACTAGAAGATGAGCTGGGAAGGCACTCAAATTCCACAGCGGCTGTAACAACAGACTCAAGCATAACAATGATTGTGAAGATGGAGCAGGACCAGGGAACATTTTGTTCTGTTCTGGATGGGGTTACCAAGAGTCGGATTTGACTCGAAGGCAACTAAGAACAAAAAGAAAAACTTATTATATTATTTTTGCCATTTGTTGTGGTTACCTACTGCCGCTCTGACAAGACTATATACCACAAATGGGATGGGCTTAACAAACAGGACTTTATTCTTACAATTTGGAGGCTTTAAATCCAAGTTCAAAGTGGCAGGCTCTAGGGGCTAGGTGAAAGCCCCTCAACCTGGGGGTCCAGCTCTGCCTTCTGCTCCCAGCCCACTGGGACTAGAAGCATTTCTTCACCCAGACAGCTGCTGGCTGCTGAGGCTGAGAAGCCCCAAGGTTGACAAGGAAAAAGGCACAGTCCTGATGTTACCAAACCACAAGGCAGGCCACTAACTCAAGTCCATTTTAAGTCCCAAGGTCGGCAGAGCATGGCAGGCTGCTGAGCAACGACACGGCTACATGCAGGGTCCAAGCTTGCCATAGGCTAGAGTCTATCCCTTGGGATAGACTTTGATAAAATCAACACTACTCAAAAATGATGTTGATCCTTACATACAGGAAGCAGACCATATCCCAAAGGCAGCTACTCAAGCTGCTTGTGATAGATCCCACCATGGAGTTGACTGCCAGTCTCATCATGGGGAATAACTACCACAAGCTGCCCAGCCACTCAACCAGGCCCAGCCAAGGTGACACACAAACATAACTACCATAATTTTTATTTTTTAACATGCATTTACTGAATGCCTAAGTGCCAGCTACTATGCTAGACATGAGAATTCAAAGATGCACAGGGCTCAGTTCCAGCCCTCATGGAAGAAACACAAAGTCAGATAAACACAAGACAGATAATAATAATAATGGAACAAGGTCTACATAGAGGTAGGAAGACTGAGGGAGCTTAGTGAAATGGTCAACTAACTTAGCCTATAGAACCAAGAGAAATTTGAAAGGGGAATTAGCATTTGAATTAACTCCATGATGAATAAGAATATTTCAGATAAAAGAGGAGAGGTAAAGGTAGAAGAAGAGGAATTCCAATTAAATAGAAAAAAAAAAAGGACATGCAAATAAATGGAATTCTGAACAGATTTGTCATGTTGAGGGTTGCTAAGTAATTCTTTCTTACTAAAGGACAAGGTAGGAGGCCCTGGTGGTTAAGTGCTTAGTGGCTAACCAAAAAGCTTAGCAGTTTTAACTCACTAGCCGCTCCGAGGGAGAAAGATGAGGCAGTCTGCTTCCATAAAGATTTACAACCTCAGAAACCCTATGGGGCAGTTCTGCGCTGTCTGATAGGCTTGCTATGAGTGAGAATCGACTTTATGGTGATGGGTAAAGCACAATGCTGATAAGATCAATACTACTGACAACTGATGCTAAAAAGATAGCTATGGAGAGTCTAGAAAATTTAGACTTTGAACTGCAGTTGATAGGGAACCAACTGCACTTTTCAAACTAAGAGTATGAGGAGGTACAGAGATCATATGGGAAGCTGCTTCAGAAAGTAGTCCAGGCAAGAAATGAGGAAGACTTGTACTAAGGCAGTGTAGTGGGAATTGAGAGAACAGGCTGGATTCCAGAGATATATCCAGAGTAAAATCATGTTTTTAGGTACTGTCTAGTTGGTTTCAACTTACAGCGCCTCTATGTATAACAGAACGAAACAATGCCCATTCCTGTGCCATCCTTTGCTATGCTTGAACCCATCACTGAAGCCACTGTGTCAATCTATCTCATTGAAGGTCTAACCCTTTTTCACTGACCCTCCACTTTACCAAGAATGAGATCCTTCTCCAGGGACTTACCATCCAAGGATGGTCCCTTCTGACAACACGACCAAAGTAGGTGAGACAAAGTCTGGCTGTTCTCGCTTTTAAGGAGCATTCTGGCTGCACTTCTTCCAGTACAGATTTGTTATCCTTTGGGCAGTCCAAGGTATTTTCCATATTCTTCTCCAATATCACAATTAAAAGGCATCAATTCTTTTTCAGTCTTCCTTATCTGGTGTCCATATTTTAACATGCATATTAGGCTACTGAAAAGACCATAGCTTGGATCAGGGGCACGTTAGTCTTCAAAGTATCTTTGCTCCTTACTATTTTAAAGGGGTGTTTTGCCAGAGATCTGCCTAAAGCTATACTTGCTTCATTTCTCGACTGCTACTTTCATGGGTGCTGCTTGTGCTTGATACAAGTAAAATGAAATCCCTGACAACCTCAATCTTCTCTCCACTTATCATAAGACTGCTTATTGGTCCAATTGGGAGGATTTTTGTTTTCTTTATGTAGAGTAAAATCATATGTAACTGTTAACAAAGGAAAGATAAGAACCAAGGACAGTGGTAAGGACTGTGGGAGGGGACCTGAGTTGGACAATTGATAAACAAAGATGGAAAATAGGAAAAAGCACAGATTGAGACAGTGGGGGTAGAGGGAAAGTGAGGGAGGAGGGGAGAGAAAGGTTAGTTGAAATTTAAGATATTTGCAAGACATTGAGATATAGCTGTCAAGAAGAAAACTCTAGTGATGACAGTACTCTGTACTCATATCCTTTACTGTATCTGAAATACTTTTACATTTATCTTGGGAATAACCAATGAGATAAGCACTTCAGTTAAGGAACCCAGTTAAGGAAAGTGAAGTGACTTGTCACAGGCCATACTAGTAGGCTATGGAACTAGAACTGGGTAAGAAATAGACTCCTACCTACTTTAGTGAACTTTGGAAAGTCACTCCATGCCACAGAAAAATTATGGCTAGTTTCCATTTGTCAATGATGTCTTAGGGTTTTGCTGCCTTTCCATTGCCCCAATTTTATGCAATCATCTCTGAGTCCAGACTGGTACCTGATATAACAGCATTATGCGGAGGAAACAAAAAATCTAGAACCTGTAAGACTCAGGAAGATGACAAAATATCTTAGACTTTTAAAAGCTGGAAAGTCTTTAAGTCCCTCTGAAGGAGGAATCTCCTATGAGAGTTCCCCAGAGTAACCTTCATAAATGCACTACATTTTACAATGGTTCCGTGGTCTAGTTAATTTAGGAAATCATAGAAAATAATTATATCACTTAATTGTATAATTTGCAAAGCCTTTAACAGGCTACCATTCAATGAAAATTCCTATTGTTATTGTTGTTATTAGGTGCCATTGAGTTGGCTCTGACTCAAGCAACACTATGTATAAGAGAACAAAACACTGCCCAGTTGTGTGCCATCTTCACAATCCTTGCTATATGTGAGTCCATCATTGCAGCCAATGTGTCAATCCATCTCATTGAGGGTCTTCTCCTTTTTCACTGACGCTTCACTTTACCAAGTATGATATCTTTCTTCAGAGAATGGTCCATTGTGACAACATGACCGAAGAAGGTGAGACAAAGTCTGGCCATTCTTGCTTCCAAGGAGCATTCCAGCTGCACTTCTTCCATGACAGATTTGTTCGTTCTTCTGGCAGGCTATGGTACTTAACAGTATTCTTTGCCAACACCACAACTCAAAAGCCTCAACTCTTCTTCAGTCTTTCTTATTCATTGCCCAGCTTTCACATGCACATGAGGTGACTGAAAATACCATGGCTTAGGTTAGGTGTACCTTAGTCTTCAAAGTGACATTGCTCTTCAACACTTCAAAAAGGCCTTTTGCAGCACATCTGCCCAGTGCAATACCACATCTGATTTCTTGACTGCTTCTTCCATGGGTGTTAATTGTGGATCCAAATATGAAATCTTTGACAACTTCAATCTTTTCTTCATTTATCATGATGCTGCTTACTGGTCCAACTGTGAGGATTTTCATTTTCTTTATATTGATGTGTAATCCATACTGCAGACTGTCTTTAATCTTCATCAGTGTTTCAAATCATCATCACTTTCAGCAAGCAAGGTTGCATCATCTGCATATCCCAAGTTGTTAAAGAATCTTCCACCAATCCTGATTCCATGTTCTTCTTCACATAGTACAGCTTCTTGGATTATTTGCTCAGCATAATAAAATGCTGAGCATTTGCTCAGATTGAGTAATATGGTGAAAGGATATGACTCTGACTCACTCCCTCCTTGATTTTAAACCATGCAGTTTCCCCTTGTTCTGTTCAAATGACAGCCTCCTGGTCTATGTACAGGTTCCTGATGAGCACAATCAAGTGTTCTGGAATTCCCATTCTTATCAATGTTATTCATAATTTGTTATGATCCACTCAGTCAAATGCTTTTGCATAGTCGATAAAACACAAGTAAACATCTTTCTGGTGTTCTCTGCTTTCAGCCAAGATCCATCTGACATCAGCAATGATATTTCTCATTCCATGTCCTCTTCTGAATCCAGCTTGCATTTCTGGAAGTTCCATGTCAATATACTTCTGCAACCATTTTTGAATTATCTTCAGTAAAACTTTGTGTGTGATATTAATGATACTGTTCAATAATTTCCACATTCAGTTCACTCACCTTTCTTTGGAATGGGTATAAATATGGATTTTTTTAAGTCAGTTGCCCAAATTACTTGGCATATATGAGTAAGTGCCTCTAAGCACAGCATCCATTTGTTGAAACACCTCAATGGGTATTCCGTCAATTCCTGGAGCCTTGTGTTTTGCCAATTCCTTCAGTGCAGCTTCAGCTTCTTCCTTCAGTAGTACCATTGGTTCCTGATCATATGCCACCTCCTGAAATGACTGAACATTGACCAAATCTTTTTGCTACAGTGACTGTGGATTCTTTCCACTTCTTTTGATGCTTCCTACATCATTCAATATTTTGCATAAACCAAACCAAAACCAAACTCACTGCTGTCAAGTCGATTCTGACTCACCGCGACCCCTCTTTCGGATTCTGAGGTAGTATCACTACGGAAGTAGATTGCCCAATCTTCCTTCTGAGGAGTGGCTGGTGGGTTTGAACCTTCTGGTTAGCAGTCAAATGGTTTAGGCACTACAACACTAGAGCTCTCATTAGAATCCTTCAATATTGCAATTTAAGGCTTGAATTTTTTCTTCAGTTCTCTCAGTCTGAGGAATGCTGAATCTGTTCCCTTTTGGTTCTATAACTCTAGATCTTTGCACAGTTCATTACAATACTGTATTTTTTGTTCTCATGCTGCCCTACGAAATCTTCTTTTCAGCTCTTTTATTTCAACATTTCTTCCTTTCACTTTAGCTATTCAAGAGCATGTTTCAGAAAGTGAATTTGCTGTGTAAATCTTCACCCAAATCACAATAATAAAAAAAAAAGAAAGATAAAAAAATTTTTTTTTTTCCTTAACTTTTATGTTTTTCTTACAAAGGGAGACACATATATTTAACTTGAACAGAATATGTGGACTCCTGCCTTTCATGGATTATTTTCAGAATCCAGTACTATCCAGATATTTATTTTTTCATCATAGAAACTTTCTAGAAAAATCAGTCCTTTTCCATTTGATCCTAATTTTCCACTTGCCTCTGAAGAGTTTGGAAATGAGGGCAGGCATTTTGCCATGACCTGTTGCAGTCTATGTATTTTACTAAGCTAATATGCTTTGTAGATGTCATTCTTGAGCCTGCTATCCTGGATATATGACGAACAGACAGAGAGGAATGGAATCCAGATGGGTGGATTTCTTCTGCTATTCCCCTTGGAGCGAATCTTTCTAATGTGGAGTCCATTTCTTCTGGGATTGCTCCCATGGTCCTTATAGACTATGAAAACCCTCAGAGTAGGAGCCCAGAGTTGCACTTGTCTATTAAGGGAGGTACCAAGATATTTGTAATTGGTCTGTACAGCGTACAGGTACCTTTAGCTATAGAAGAACTTTTCATCTGGATCACATTCTCAGGTTGGACCTCGAAAAACCAAACTCATTGCCAGTGGCTCAATTCCGACTCATAGCGACCCCCTAATGGGTTTCCAAGGTTGTAAATCTTTACAGAAGACTGCCTCATCTTTCTTCCATGGAGCAGCTGTTGGGTTTGAACCACTGACCTTTTGGTTAGTAGCCAAATGCCATAACAACTACACCACCAGACTTCCCTCCTTCAGGTTGCACCTAGGGAGATGAAAACTGCCTCAGGATTTAAAGTATAATGAGACAGAAAGAACATTGACTTTCTATTTTGGGTTGGAGTCACCTAGAGCAGTCATATAACCCCAGGGGCTGAGCTCTCTTCATCTATAAAATGAGGATTATAATTCCTTCCTGAATGGTGCTGTGACGCCCAGGGATAATATTTATAAACTATCCCTCATAATACTTCAGATAATAGCTACTTAATAAATTACTACTATTAATAATAATAATAATAAAAAGAGCATGTTTCAGAGTCTTTTCTGAAATCCATTCTGGTCTTTTCTTCCTTTCCTGTCTTTTTAATGACTATTTGCTTTCTTCGTGTATGATTTTCTTGATGTCATCCCACAACTCATCTGGTCTTCAGTCGCTGGTGTTCAATGCATCAAGTCTATTCTTCAGTTAGTCTTTAAATTCAGATGGGATATACATTCAGACTTTTTTAAATTTTCTTCAGCTTCAACTTGAGCCTGCATATGAGCAACTGATGGTCTGTTCCACAGTCTGCTCCTGGCCTTGTTTTGACTGATGACATTGAGCTTCTCCATCAGCTCTTTCAACAAATATAGTCAATTTGATTTCTGTATATTCCATCTGGTGAGGTCGATGTGTATAGTCATGGTTTATGCTGTTGAAAAGGGTATTTGCAATGAATAAGTGGTTAGTCTTCCAAAATTCTATCATGCGACCTCCAGCATCATTTCTATCACCAAGGCCGTATTTTCCAAATATTGATGCTTCCTTTTTGTTTCCAACATTTGATTCACATTCTAATCAACAATAATAAACAATACATCCTGATTGCATGTTTGGTCAATTTCAGATTGCAGAAATTCGTAAAAAATCTCCATTTTCTAAATCTTTAGCTTTGCTGGTTGGTGTATAAATTTGAATAATAGTTTTAACTGGTCTTCTTTGTAAGTGTATGGATATTGTCCTATCACTGACAGTATTGCACTTCAGGACAGAACAGGAAATACTCTTTTTTGATGATGAATGCAACACCATTGCTCTTAGTCATTCCTGGCATAGTAGACCATATGACTGTCTGACTAAAAATGGCCAATACCAATCTATTTCAGCTCACTAATGCCTAAAATAAGGAGCACTGATGGCACACTACCTAAAGGAATTGCTTGCTAACCAAAAGGTTGGCAGTTCAAACCCACCATCCACTCTGCAGAAGGAATATGGGGCAATCTATTTCTGTAAAGAAAACCAATGGGGGGGGGGAGGTTTGCTGTGAGTCAGAATTTACTTGATGCTGGTAAATTTGGTTAGATTTGGAATGCCTAAAATATCAATCTTTATGCATTCCATTTAATTTTTGACAATTTCAATTTTCTTAGATTCACACTTTGTATATTCCATGTTCTCATTTCTTAATGAATGTGTATAGCTGTTTCTTTCCATTTTGAATCATACCTCATCAGTGAATGAAGGTCCCAAAAGCTTTACTCCACCCATGTCATCAAGGTCAACTCTACTGAGGAGGCAGCTCTTCCTTAGTTGCATTTTTATTTTTATTTATTTTTTATTTTTTGAAAATAAGAGATAATAGGATTTATTTTATTATTTATTTATTTTTTATTGTGATTTCAGTGAAAATTTACAGAGAAAATACACTTTCCATACAGCAGTTCACATACACTTGACATGACATTGACCACAGTTTACCACAAAGCAACATCTCCCCTCCTACTTCCTCCCGATAGTTACCTCTTCCCTGTGTCCATCCCTCCATGCATTCCTGCCCCCTGAGCTGTCTCCCTGTGCATAAGCAGCCCTTCTTTCTCCCATGCTTGTTCTCTTCAAGGAGTGTATCTACCTCAGGTAAATGTTCAACTCATATGCCTGTCTACTGTTTGGCTGGAAGCGACAGGCGTTCATTCAATTCCAGACCTGAAGGGCAGCTAGGGGCCATAGTCTCAGTGGTTCCACCAGGCTCTATTGGACCAGAAAACCTGGTCCCCACCCCCCCTTTTTTTCCCAGATGATTTTGAGTTTTGTTCCACATTGTTCTCCCTGTCTATCCAGGATCTCCTACATAGATCCTCTTCCAAGTGGTTGACAGTAGTAGCCGGACACCATCTAGTTCTTCTGGTCTCATAGTCGTATAGACTGCAGATCGGATGGCGTACCAGTCATTAGGACTAATTGTTACCATGCATTTTTGGTTTTCTTCATTCTTCTTTGCTCTGGACGAGGAGAGACCCATCATTGCATCTAGATGGCAGCTTGCAAGCTTTTAAGATCCCAGTCGCTACTCACCACAGTAGGAGGTGGAACAATGTTTTGTATAGTACGTCATGCCAATTGAGCTTGATGTCCTCTGTGCTTAGTCATATTTTTAAAGTGCCTTCTAACCTGAGGGGCTCATCTTCCAGCACTGTATCAATGTTTTATGTCTCTTCATAAAGTTTTCTAGTAATATATCAGACAGTGTTTCACTGCTATTCATAAGGTTTTCAGAGGGCAATTCTTTCAGAAGTGGACGGCACCATCTTTTTTCGTAGTCTGTCTTCCCAGACTGGAAGCTCTGCTGGAATCTGTCCACCATAGATGACCATGCTGCTGTTCAAAATACTGGTCACATAGCCTCCAGCTTCCAAGTGGCATGTAAGCCACCACAGTATGACAAACTGACAGAAAAGTGATGGCCTTTGTTTTTTAGAGTATGCCATATGACTGTCATTCCATAGAATACAGCTTGAAACTCTTGCTCAATGAAAATATTTAATTAAGCAAAATATTAGCAAATGTAAAATAAAGAATAAATAGTATATTAATACTC
The DNA here is from genome assembly GCF_000298275.1 of Orycteropus afer afer. Classification (NCBI taxonomy): domain Eukaryota; kingdom Metazoa; phylum Chordata; class Mammalia; order Tubulidentata; family Orycteropodidae; genus Orycteropus; species Orycteropus afer. Next base: position 3,316,890 of record NW_006921718.1, on the reverse strand, counting down.
AGGGAATGAGAATAGAAAGGAATAATAATAGTTAATAGGATGAATTTGTCAGCTTTTTAATTTATTGTTAATTTTACAACGTAACTTAGACAGAAATATGAACCAGGGATATATTTATATTGAAACCAGCAGAACTCTCTAAAATTGATGAATGATGTACCTATAAAATTGTATTACCACAAGTGACTGTTTTTTAAATTTTAATTGTCTGTATTTGGAGAGTAAATATTTTCTTTCATATGATGATGATGATTGGGTTTTACAGGCTTCTAAACTTTCACCAAAGCTTCTTTTTCTTATTTATAAATTAGTAACTGCTTTGAGGTTTCATATAGCCTTTTAATTGTTCAGAATTTCATTACAGGCTCATATAAAATTCCAATCTTGGAGATACATACTATCATTAAGAACAGTTCTATATAACGAACCTGTTTGCAAATGTCCCATCAGGATAGTATGTTCTTTGAAAAACCTAAGAGCTCTGTAGTTCTGCATGGTGGTCAAATATTACCTTTTAATTACCTTAGTCCTTTCCCAACATTTCTACTTGACAAACCTACCTCAAATCCAAATTACTGTAATGGGAAAATTGAAGAAAAATGTAGGCATGAGAGTTTTTCCAGTTAACTTAAATTCAGAGGCATTCTATTCACTGATTCATTAAAGAGAGCCTATTTTATCATCTATTCCAACAAATTACAAATATGATTTCTAATAATATATTCTCCATAACAAAATCATGGTATTAAACAGAAATTTAATTAGATGTTCAATTAAAAACTAAGAAATTAGGACTTCTGGTAAGATGGAGGAATAGGCAGACAAGCTCCATAGACCCTCTTCAACAAAGAAAAGAGAAACCAATTGACAGAGATACAGAAGATAATCCTGGAACCCTGAGCTTCGAAAGGAAGTATACAGAAGTGGATTAGGCACCAACTAGTAGAAAAAACCTAAACAAAAACAGTGAGTATGGAGATGGTCAGAGCAGTGGACTGTCAGTTACTCTGATGGCACCAACAGCCTGAATATTTCCAAGTGGTGTTGGGACCTGAGAATTGACCTAAAGATCAACCCTGGTCACCAAGGGCTGCAGGGACAACTACACTGGTGGCCTATGACTAGGAAGGGAAACAGCAAGGAGGGAGACAACCTGATCTGTGGACTTACCGCTGTCCAGAGGGTGCAGCCATTTTAATCGTTCACAAGTAGTGGCCATTTTGTATATTTAAAGTGACCAAGGGTGCAGCCATTTTGAATGTTTACAAGCGGTAGCCATTTTGGATATTTAAGGTAACTGAGGGTGCAGCTACTTTGAATGTTTACAAGCAGTAGCCATTTTGGATATTTAAAGTGACAAAGGGTGCAGCCATTTTGAATGTTTATAAGCGGCAGCCATTTTGGATATTAAAGTGAGTAAAGCATTTTCATTCAGATTCCAGGGACCTAAGATAGGCTCTGTTTGCCAAGGACAGCAGGGACATACAGGAGGCTGACAATGGGAAAGGAGTCAAGTGGTGAGTGTATAAGTGCTCCCAACTAGAGAACAGATGAGCACAGCACAGTACCCTGCTTATGTAGGTAACATACAAAGAAAACAAAAATCATGGGCAAGTCACTCCAACATACAATCACCAATTAAATATAAACACAAAAACGTCACAATGCCTCACAGACGAGAGCATCACAGTTCACACAAAGAAGCAAGATAAACCAGGAGAAATAAGGGACCAGGATAGAGACCCAAAACATCCCTAAGGAAAACACACCACTGGAACTCCCTGATAAGAAATTCAAAAGAATTATACTTAAGCATTTTCAATGAACTGAGAGACAGATCAAGGAAAACACTGACAAAATTGAGGAAAACACAGAGAAAACCCTAAAACAATTTCAAAAGACAATACAAGAACAAAATGACAAAATAAATGAAAAATCAGAAATTATACAGAATCTCCACATAGAAATCCAGAAGATTAGTACTAAATTTTCAGAAATAGATAAGACATTATCTACAAAGGAATAGAACTGAATCAATGGAAGGCAGAATTAGTGAGATTGAAGGCAAATACTTCAATACTTCTCTGGAAAGTGATCAATCAGAAAACAGATCAAAACAAAATGAAGAAAGCCTAAGGTTCATGTGGGATACCATCAAAAGAAATAATCTACGTGTACTCAGAATTCCCGAGCATGAAGAGACAAAAAAAAAAAACACAGAAAAAATTGTCCAAGATTTGTTGGAAGAGAATTTTTCTGGTATGATGAAAGATGAGAATATATCCATTCAGGAAGTCCAATGAACCCCAAACAGGACAGACCCCAAAAGAAAATCAATAAGACATATCATCATCAAACTAAACAAAACCAAAGACAAAAAGAAAGAATCTTGAGAGAAGCACAGGAAAAACAAAAAGTTACCTAAAAAGGGCAATCAATAAGACTAAGCACGGATTTTTCTCAGCAGAAACCATGGAGGTGAGAACACAATGGGATGGTATATATAAAACCCTGAAAGAGAAAAATTTCCAACCAAGAATCATATACCTGACAAAATTGTCTCTTAAATATGATGGTGAAATTAGGACATTCCAAATAAAAAGAAACTAAGGGAATTTGTTATAACCAGACCAACCTTACAAGAGATGCTAAAGGGAGTTCTTTGGACAGAGAAGCAACAACAGCCAGCAACAACTGACCATTAACACACATGATGATATAACCCAGAAACCAACTCAGCTATGGAAGTATCCAAAGTAAATAAGCCTTTGTTGTTGTTAGGTGCCGTCGAGTCATCTCCGATTCATAGCGACCCCATGCACAGCAGAACGAAAC
>NW_006921718.1:3293129-3311410 GCF_000298275.1 Orycteropus afer afer | reverse complement strand
AGAGACATCAATTGACAAATGAGGGCAACTACAAGCCAAAGAGGGAAAAAACTGTGTAGTTACAGAACTACTAAATGGTAGTGAAGTCAAGACAACTACAAGATAGAATGGACTGTTCTAAACTTGGGAAGAAAACTATAAATCACAGGGTAACCTCAAAGAAAAATGATAAATCTTCACATCAAAATAAAAATGAGGACCTACACAAATATTTATCACATACTAAAACAATGTCAATGAAGGAAGTGATAACACGATTCATAAACAAAACGAGCTCAGCATAAAAATTACATGGAACAAAGAAATCAACACCACGAAAAAGTACCCAACAAAAATGACAGCAACAAATTCATACTTGTCGATAATTATGTATCTGGCAAGGGATTTATCTCTAAGATTTATAGAAAACTCCAATACCTCAACACCAAAAGAATTACCGATCCAACTGAAAAATGGGCAGAAGACCTGAATAGACACACTTCACCAAAGAGGATATTCAGGTGGCCAACAAATACATGAAGAGATGCCCATGATCACTGGCCATCAGAGAGATGCAAATCAAAACAATAATGAGATATACTGTCTCACCCCAGCACTGATGGCATGGTTCAATGAGACAGAAACTAACAAATGCTGCTGGGCATATGGAGAGATTGAGACTCTCATACACTGCTGGTGGGACTGTGAAGATACAACCACTGTGGAAAGCAATATGGCTATTCCTTAGAAAGCTGGAATTGGAGATACCATTTGCACCAGCAATCCCATTACTAGATATAAAACCTTGAAAGGTGAGAGCCAAGACAGGAACAGATACATGCACATCCATGTTCATCACAACACTATTTACAACAGCAAAAATACGGAAACAACCTATGTGCCCATCAGTGGAAGAGTAGATGACCAAACTATGGTACATACACACAATGGAATACTATGCAGTGCTAAAAAATAATGTAGAGTCTGCAAAACACTGTATAACATGGATGAACTTGCAGGACATTATGTTGAGAGAAATAAGTCAGTCACAGAAGGACAAGTATAGTATTAGTTCATTGTTGTGGAGGGTCAAAGAAAGGTTTAAATATGTAGAGAAACTTTCTTTGTTGGTTGCCAAGGGTAGGAGGGGAGGGGAGAGAACACTGCAAAAAAAAAAAAAGCATTGACCCATGTCACTTCAGTTTTATGTATTTCATTATACATAAATTATATTTCAATAAAATGCATAAAAAAACCCTAAAAAAATTAGTAACAGTATTAACGCATGTCTTGTTTTATTTTTAAGAGGCTAGTTTTGGTTTATTTCATTAAAGGTAAATAGAATATCATTTTTAAATTATGGAAAAATAATTTAATGTTTTTATAGTAGGACATATTGTTCATAATCCAAAGAAGACTTTATTACATATATAAAAACATATCATTTTGTACTACCCTACTGCATTACAATTTACACAGACTAAAATTCCCTTTTTCTTTAATTATAGTATATAAAAGTGACAGGAAAAAAACCCCTTTCTATAAAGTGAATGTTCAGAATTATGATCAAATGGGTAATTTTTACTGGGATTATACATGATTCATCATTTTAAGCCAGTTCATGGAGATACTTGCAAATCTGAACTATGACAATTAGGAGAATTAACCTTCCTCATTACTTAGGCCCAAAATGGAGACTTGGATATATAGTAAACCCAAGTACATTTCTAATCAGCCACGTAAATAAAAAGTATGAGCAAAAGATAAAAATGCTTGAGAATTGCTTTAAAATTCACTTTTAAAACTAGAGAAAACATGCCACCCCTTTTTGCAGATTTACATTTGCTTCTTAACTCCCAAAAGAAAAACAGACATACGCTGATGTGCGTAGGGAGCTCTGGTGGCGTAATGTCTAAGGCATTTGACTGCAAACCAGAAGGCTGGCAGTTCAAACCCACCAGCCACTCCTCAGAAGGAAGGTCGGGCAATCTACTTCCATAGTGACACCGCATCAGAAACTCAAGGAGGGGTCACAATGAGTCGGATTTGACTCATCAACAGTAAGTTGAGTTGAGTTTTTTGACGTGCGTAAGTGCTCACATAGTAATTTACAGATGAATTGATAAAAAATTTATCACACTTGAGTATAATTTGCAGTATTTTGTCTTACCTTCAAAAGTTCAAAGTAATGTAGACAGTGGTAAACAGGGGCCAGAAGTAGCCTGGGTAAAACATATTGAACAGCTTCTTTGAAACCTTCACCTATTGACTGGAAAAAAAAGTGGTTTAATTTATTTTAACTTTATTTTCGAGAAACTGTTTAATTGAGTAATTAAAAATTACTATACCTGCAAATAGAGTGCCGCTCCAGGCTTTGATAACTGACTAAGGAAATGATCATGAAAACCAGGTCGCAAAATATCTCGTGCATAGGATTCATATGGATCAAATGCCAGTTCCTTAGAAAATAAAGAAGGTAAAATATAAATAATCTTCCTCCAAGGTAAAACATAAATAACCTACTACCATAAATATTGTGATTAAATTATGGGCACACCTATATCTGGATAATTATATATTTCTTTTAAAGTCTCTAAAAATTATGACCATTAACTAGAATTTTAATAGGACAAATTTAATAGTCTCAAGTAAAAGAGTAAATAAATTCTGTCTGATGAGTAATGGGATCCTTGTATAATACCTCTCATCTAAGTATTCTGGTATATAGAATTATCAAAGGACAGTGCCATAAAGGCAGGTATACTTTTGGTGTGGAAAACAAGCAAACAATCTCTAGTCTGAACATCAAAGGACACAGATATCTACAACTTGTTAAGGTGTAAACATGTAGAATAGTTGTACCAGACATTCATTTTTCTCATGGTTATTTCTTGGTGGTGGAATTTTATTTTGACATTCTGTAAGACAGTTTATGTCATCTAAAATTTATCATTACAGTTTTCACCAAACAAAATATTTAAATTCAAATTGCAAAAAGTGTACTATCATCATTAACATCATCAATCATTAACAGCCTAAATAACTCTAATAGCTAGCACCAAAGAAGCAGAAAATACTGATTTTAATGATTCCTGAGAAGAAGAGAATAGGTGTCTTAATTTTAGCAGAAGGGATAGAGCCTCAATTGTTAATTGTCTTCCATCTAAAACCATTATGAAAATGATGCTCCACATTCTGTCCAGTGCTCATTTCCAGAGAGGATAATACTACAAAGTAGAAGAGGCCATCTAGTGGAGGAGTGTGGTATAAGGCGGTATGAAAGATGCATTCAAAAGACGAAAAACCAAACTCACTGCCTGCAGTGGGATCCAACTCTTAGTGACACCCTCCATGGGTTTCCGAGGCAGTATCACTACAGAAGCAGATTGCCCAACCTTCCTTCTAGGAGTGGCTGGTGGGTTTGAACTGCCAGCCTTCTTGTTAGCAGTCAGTATTATTGTTGTTGTTATGTGCCGTCGAGTCGGACCTGACTCATAGCGACCCCTCCTTGGGTTTCCGAGGCAGTATCACTACAGAAGTACATTGCCCCATCTTCCTTCCAAGGAGTGTAGTTACCTTTAAATTTGTTTTTGATATTTTTATATGTGTGGCTGGTGGGTTCTAGCTACCTATTTTTTATTTTTCTAATTTTTATTGTGATTTGGGTGAAAGTTTACAGAGCAAATTCATCTTCCATACAGCAGTTCACATACACTTTGTCTCATGACATTCACTGCCAATTTTCTGTAATGCAACAGCTCTCTTCCCTCTTCCTCCCCATAATTGCCTCTTCCCTGCTTCCTTCCCTCCCACGCACTCCTGCCCCCCCTAGCTGTCTCCCTGTGCATACACAGCCCTTCTATTCTCCCATGATTGAGCTTTCCAAGGAATGTATCTACCTAATGTAAATGTTCAGCTCATATACCTGTCTAGTTTGGCTGGAAGCCATAGGCACCAAAAACCAAACCAAACTTACTGCTGTTGTGTTGGATCCGACTCATAGTGACCCCTCCTTGAGTTTCCGAGGCGGTACCTCTACTGAAGTAGATTGTCCAATCTTCCTTCCAAGGAGTAGCTGGTGGGTTTGAACTGCTGCCAGCCTTCTGGTTAGCAGTCAAATGCCTTAGGCACTATGCCAACAGAGTGGGTTCAATTCCAGACCCGAAGGGCAGCTAGGTCCATAGTCTCAGGGGTTTCACCAGGCTCCATCAGACCAGCAAACCTGGTCTGTTTTTTTTTTTTTTTTTAAATGATTCTGATTTTTGTTCCGCATTGTTCTCCCAGTCTATCCAGGATTTGAGATTGCTTTTTTTAGGAAAGAATAAATCTTGACAATACCAGATCAGAAATCAGAAGACCTGAGTTCTGATATTTGTGAAATCCAACACGGCATATAAAGTTCCAAATCATCCTGGATTCCTTGCGCAGGCTTCTAGTTCATTTCTCAGTTTCAACTCCATCAACTATTTCCAACTAAAAATTTCTAGAATAATATAACACTAGAAATTGCACTTAATTGTGGGATCTTTTAGGAAAGGATAGTAAGGTTTCCACAATAACAAGTGGAAAGAATCAGGTACAAAAAGAATGGATGGGAGAGAGTGATAACAATGTGATTACATGGCTGTATCTTGGGTCTCCTGAACTTCTAGAAATTATCATACACAGCAGATAAATGTATCTTTACATAGCAGATAAATTTATCCTACTGTGTATCTTTACACAGCAGATAAATGTGTCATACACAGCAGATAAATGTATCCTACTCTTTCAATAATCGTAAATTTATTATAGAATATTTATGATAAAGTCTATACAGTATAGTGGTTTTAAAAGCATACTCTTTGGAGAATTAGAGAACCAATTCTGAGTCTACTATTTATTAGTTGTGTGACCTTCAACAAACTACTTTCTCTGAGCCAGTTTCCTCATTGAAAATTGTATTTAATATCGGTCTTTTATGATTGGTTCACTGGTTAAAACATAGCATGTACTTGTAAGATTTAAAGAAAAATAAAATATAAAATCATCAATACACATAATTGTGCTAACAATCAAAAACATAAAATATTTTAAACATACAAAAATGTACAGAGAATTGCCTAACATAAGTAAATTCACCATCTAGCTCAAAAAAGCTCTAACATTTTATAATACTTGGTTCAGACTATTTTTTAAAGAAATAAAAGTGATATAACTGATGATGCGCTGGAATCCCTGGCCCTGTTTTCTTCTGAGAGTTCCATAGCAGTAGCTCTTACATTAGATCTCTGATTCATTTTGAGTTAATTTTGTATGTAGTGTTTGTAAGAGTCCAACTCCATTCTTTGGTGCTTTTCGTATAACTTTATGGTGTCGTTTCTTGAACAGTTTTTTAATTTTTAATCTCTTCCTTTACTGTATGGGCTTTCTGTGTCTTCTTTAAGAAACCCTTCTCTACATCAAAGTCATAAATATGTTCTGTATTTTCATCTGACCTTCTAAAGTTTTGCTTTTCATTTTTGGATTTATAATGTACTTGGAAGTTTTTATGTATAATGTTAACTGAGGAAGGAATTTTTTCTCTATACGAATAACCAGTTTTGTACTCAGCATCATTTATTAATTAGTTCACCTTTCACTACAGATCAATAATATAATCTTATACAAGTATTTATGCATAGGGGGTATATTTTTTTCCAGGGCTCTCTACTCTGTTCCACTAATTGTCCATACCTGCACCAATATGACAATTATGTGGTGTCATAATAAATCTTAGTAACTGGCAGGACAAGCCCCCACTTATTTGTTATTCATCAAAATTTTCTATAATTTTTATTCCTTTTCTTCCACATGAATTTTAGGATCAGATAGTTAGGCACTGAATTTATAGATTACTTGGGGGAGGGGCAACTTACATTATAATATTGTTAAAATAATAGCAATACATGATATATACAGTAAAACAGCATTATTCACAGATTCTGTATATGTGAATTTGCCTGCTTGCTAAAAAACACCTGTAGTACTTTCTTTGAATCATTTGCACACACATCCAGGTACAAAATGGAAAATTTCCACCTGAAGTTAGATAAGATTGGCTCAACATTCACTAATTCAGTATTTGTGGGAACTTCATAGAACATAACTACTGAAAATAATTGGAATCAATTATATCTCCATTTATTCAGACCTTCTTTTATGAACCTAATATAATTTTCTCAATAAAATTAGATTTACTTCTGAGTACCCTATTATGTTGTTTCTACAGTGAATGGATCCTTTTTTTAACCAAAAAAAAAAAAAAAAAAAACCCAACTATTTATATTCCATTGGTTAAACTCAGAATAGTAATATTACTAATACTTTTATAAACTGATCTTTTATCTAGCAACTTTACAGTGGAGAAGCTCAACATCACCAGTCAAAAAAATAAGACCAGGGGCCAACTGTGGAAGAGACCATCAATTGCTCATATGTAAGTTTAAGATGAAGCTGAAGAAAATTAAAAACAAGTCCATGAGAGCTAAAACATGAACTTGAGTATATCACATCTGCATTTAGAAATCACCTGAAGAACGGATTGAGGCACTAAGTATTAATGACCAAAAAGTAGATGAGGTGTAGGATGACATTAAGGATATCATACATGAATAAAGCAAAAGGTCATTAAAAAGACAGGAAAAAAAGAAAAGATCAAAATGGTTGTCAGAAGACCCTCTGATACTTCCTTTTGAACAAAGAGTAGTAAAGTGAATGGAAGAAATGATGACATGGAAGTTTAACAAAAGATTTCAAAGGGTGGCTTGAATGGAAAAAGTGAAGTATCATAATGAAATGTGCAAAGACCTGGAGTTAAAAAATCAAAAGGAAGAACACCTTCGGCATTTCCCAAGCTGAAAAAAAGGGAAGAAAAAACTCAAGCCTCAAGTTATAATACTAAAGAATTCGAGGGGCAGAATACTGAATGACACAGCAAGCATTAAAAGAAGATGGCAGGAATAGAACGAGTCAGTGTAACAAAATGAACTGGTTGACATTCAGTCATTTCAGGAGGTTGCATAAGATCAAGAACAGATGGTACTGAAGGAAGAAGCCTAAGCTGCACTGAAGGCACTGGCAAAACATAAGGCTCTAGCAGCCTATATGACTATGAGACCAGAAGAACTAGATGGTGCCCGGCTACCACTGTCAACCACTCAGAGGGGGATCTATGTAGGAGATCCTGGATAGACAGGGAGAATAATGTGGAACAAAACTCAAAAATCATTTGGAAAATAAAAAAAAAAAGGAGGACCAGGTTTGCTGGTCTGATAGAGCCCAGTGGAACCCCTGAGACTATGGTTCCTAGCTGCCTTCAGATCTGGAATTGAACCCATACCTGTGGTTTCCAGACAAACAAAAGACAGGCATATAAGCTGAACATTTACCTGAGGTAGATACACTCCCTGGAGAGAACAATCATGGGAGAAAGAAGGGCTGTTAATGTACAGGGAGACAGTTCAGGAGTCAGGAGTGCATGAAGGGATGGACACAGGGAAGAGGTGACTGTCAGGAGGAAGTAGAAGGGGAGCTGTTGCATTGTGGTAAATTGTAGTCAATGTCATGAGACAAAGTGCATGTGAACTGCTGTATGGAAAGTGAATTTGCTCTATAAATCTTCACCCAACTCACAATTTAAATAAATAAATAAGGCTCCAGGAATTGCCAGAATACCAATTGAGATGTTTCAACAAATGGATGCAACTATGGAAGCACTCACTCATCTACACCACGAAATTTGGAAGACAGTTACCTGGCCAATCTCCTGGAAGAGATCCATATTTGTGTCTATTTTAAATAAAGGTGATCCAACAGAATACAGAAATTATAGAGCAATATCATTAATATCACACGTAAGTCAAATTTTGCTGAAGATAATTAAAAAATAGTTGCAGCAGTACATCAGCAGAGCACTACGAGAAATTCAAGCCAGATTCATAAGAGGATGAGGAATTCAGATTCAGAGAGAATGAGGAATAACATTGCTGATGTCACATTGCTCTTAGCTGAAAGCAGAGAATACCAGAAAAATGATTACCTGTGTTTTACTGACTGAGCAAAGGTATTCAACTACATGGATCATAACAAATTATGGATAACTTTGCAAAGAATGGAAATTCTTTGACACTTAATTGTGCTCGTGTGGAACCTATACAAAGGCCAAGAGATAGTCATTTGAACAAAACAAGGGGATATGGCATGGTTTAAAATCAGAAAAGGTGTGTCTCAGGGTTATATCCTCTTCCACATGTTTTGGTTACCTAGTGCTGCTCTGACAAGAAATATACCACAAATGGGATGGCCTTAACAAAACAGGAGTTTATTCTCTCACAATTTGGAGGCTTTAAGTCCAAGTTCAAAGTGCCAGGCTCTAGGGGCTGGATAAAAGCCCCTCAACCTTGGGGTCCAGCTCTGCCTCCTGCTCCCAGCTCACTGGAGCTAGAGGCATTTCTTCACTCGGACAGCTGTTAGCTGCTGAGGCTGAGAAGCCCCAAGGTTGACAAGTAAAAAGGCACAGTGCTGATGTTACCAAACCGCATGGCAGGCCATTAACTTAAGTCTATTTTAAGACCCAAGGTCGGCAGAGCATAGCAGGCTGCTGAGCAACAACACAGCTACATGCAGGGTTCAAGCATGCCATAGGCTAGAGACCATTCTCAAAGCTTTTCCTTATATACAGGAAGCAGACCACATCCCAAAGGCAGCTACTCAGCTGCTTGTGGTAGATCCCACCATGGAGCTGACTGCCAGTCTCATCATGGGGAATAACTACCACCAGCTGCCCAGCCACTCAATCAGGCCCAGCCAAGTTAACACAAAAACGTAACCACCACACCACACTTACTCAATATGTATGCTGAGCAAATAATTTGAGAAGCTGGATTATAAGAACAATAAAACATCACCATTGAAGGACAAATCATTAACATCCTGCGATATACAGATAACAGAACCTTCCTTGCTGAAAGTGAAGACTTACTGATGAAGATCAAAGGCTATATATAGCCTTCAGTATAGATTACACCTCAACATAAGGAAAACAAAAATCCTCACGATTGGACCAGTAAGTAACATCATGATGAATGGAGAAAAGGCAGAAGCACTCAAGGATTTCTTTTTACTTGGATCCACAATCAGTGTCTATGGAAGTAGTAGTCAAGAAATCAAATGACTTATTTCATTGAGTAATTCTGCTACAAAAGATCACATTAAAGTATTAAAAAGCAATGTTGTCACTTTAAGGACAAAGGTGTACCTACTCAAGCCATCATATCTTAAATTATCTCATAAGCATAAGAAAGCTGGACAATGAATAAGGAAGATCAAAGAAGAGATGATGCCTATGAATTATGGTATTGGTAAAGAATGTCAAATATGCCATGGACTGCCAGAAGAACAAATGAATTTCCTTGGAAGAAGTATAGTCAGAACACTCCTTAGATGCAAGGATAGAGAGATTTCAGCTCACGTACTTTGGACACGTTATCAGAAAGGACCAAACCCTGGAGAAGGACATCATGCTTGGTAGAGAGTCAGTGCAAGAGAGGAAGACCCTGAACGAGATGGTCTAACACAGCGGCTGCAACAATCAGGTCAAGCATAGCAACAATTGTCAGGATGGCACAGGACCAGGCAATGTTTCATTCCATTGTTTGTAGGATTGCCATGAGTTGGAACCAACACAACAGCACCTAACAACACAACAATACTGAATTTACTTAATTCTATTGCTATATATGTTCTCCTGGATCTTTCTATGTCAATAATTATGACTTTAAAAAGGACAATTTTGTTTGTTTGTTTGTTTTTTCCTTTATGCATTGGTTAGTACTTCTGTTAGAGTACTGATAGAAATGGTGATAGTGGACATTCTTAACTAGTTTTTTAATATTTCTATCATTTAGTAATTAAGAAAGGAGCTGTGGTGGTGCTGTGGTTAAAGCACTGGGTTGCTAACCAAAAGGTCTGTAGTTTGAACCCACCAGCTGCTCTGTGGGAGAAAAGATGAGGCAATCTGCTTCCATAAAGATTTATAGCTTTGGAAACCCTATGGGGGTGGTTCTACTTCATCCTATAGGGTTGCTATGAGTTGGAATCAACTCAATGGCAGTAATTAAGTGGTTAGTAATTAAGTGTGATATCTGCTACAGATTTTTGATAAATATCACTTACTAGGTTAAGAAAGTTCCTTTGTATCTCTAGTTTGCTAAAAGCACTGTTAAGAAATTCATGAATGAATGATGAATTTTATGAAATGCATGTTATTTGTTGAGATTTTAATCTGTTAATATAGAATATTAAATTTTTTTTTTAATTTTCAAACCATTAAGGAGTAAACTTTCTATGATAAATCATACTTGGCCACAGTGTTCTGATACATTATAAATGGATGCATTTTAAAAAAGATTTTTGCATGTATGTTAATATGAGTGGTTCATACTTTTCCTTGTATTTTCCTTATCCATTTAACATGTCTATCCAATCCAGCTAAACTGAGTTGCCCTTTGTGTCCCTGTTCTTTGAAACAATTTGCAGAAGAGCAAGATTAACTGTTTCTTGCAGACTATAAAACCCATCTATCATAGCACCTCAAGTCATGTGTAAAAATGAAATTGATTATTTTTTGTATGGTTTTTAATTTAATCAAAACATCTACTTCTTAATTTTCCTATTTTATATTTATATATTTGAAATTGCCTATTTCATCTAAATTTTCAAAAAATTTGAAGTGGATCTTACTTTTATGATTTAAAAAATCTTTATAGTTCTATCTTCTTTTGATGTTAATATTCATTTGTGCTTTTCTTCTCCCCTCCCCCTTCATTAAGCTTACTAAAGGTTTTGTTACATCTAAATGTTTTCTAGCTCATTAGTTTTTTTTTCTGTTACTTCCTTGCCTATATTCTCTTCAGCTTATGCTATTATCTTTACTGCCTCTCGAACCAAAATCTTAACTAAATTATTTTCAATTACAACTATTTTTCTTTCCCCTGCAACATGGTTTATTATTATTATTTAAATTTCTGCAGTGCTCCCTCTCCTCCTCTCCTACCTCTGGTAATCAAGAAAGTTTCCTTCCATCTATAAACTTTTCCTTGACTTTTTACAATAGTGAACTAATACAATATTTGTCCTTTTGTGATTGACTTATTTCACTCAGGATAATGTCCTCCAAGTTCATCCATGTTACATGGTGTTTTGCAGATTCTACATTATTCTTTGGTGTTGCATAGTATTCCACTGTGTGCTTGTACCACAGTTTGCTTATCCATTCTTCTGCTGAGGGGCACCTAGGTTGTTTTCATCCTTTTGGTATCGTAAATAGTGCTGTGATGAACATGGGTGTGCATGTATCTGTTCTTGTCCTGGTTTTCACTTCTTTAGGATATATACCTAGTAATGGGATTGCTAAGGAGCTCTGGTGACATAGTGCCTAAGGCATTTGACTGTTAACCAGAAGGTTGGTGGTTCAAACCCACCAGACACTCTGCAGAAGGAAGACTAGGCAATCTACTTCCGTAAAGATTTACTGCCTCAACAACCCAAAGGGGGTTGCTATGAGTCAGAATCAACTCAATGGCAGTGAGTATGGTGTTTTTTTTTTTTTTTTTTTTTTTTGTTAATGGGATTGTGGATCAAATGGTATTTCTGATTCCAACTTTTTAAGGAATCACCATACTGATTTCCACAATGGTTGTATCATTTTACAGTCCCACCAGCAATGTATGAGAGTCCCAATCTCTCCACACCCCCGGCAGCATTTGTTATATTCCGTCTTGTTGAACTTTGCTATTGGTGCTGGGGCCAGATGGTATCTCATTGTGATTTGCCTATCTCTAGTGGCTAATGACTGTGAACATTTCTTCATGTGTTTGTTGGCCACCTGCATATTCTCTGGTGAAGTGTCCTTTCATGTCTTCTGCCCATTTTTTAATTGAATTGTTTGTCTTTTTGTTGTTGAGGTGCTGGAGTTTTCCATAAATTTTAGATTTAAGTCCCTCGTCTCATTATTTAATTGCCAAATAATTTTACCCAGTCTGTAGGTTCTCTTTTGATTCTTTTGGAGAAGCCTTTTGAACCACGTAAAATTTTAACTTTTAGAAGGTCCCGTTCATCTATCTAGTTTATCTTCAGCTGTTTGTGCATTTTGGGTTATGCGTGACAGTCTATTTTCACTGCTATTCATAAGGTTTTCACTGGCCTCTTCTTTGAGAAGTGGATGGCCTCTTCCTTCTTCCAAGTCCCTCTTAGTCTGGAACCTCCAAGGAAACCTGTCTACCAGGAGTGACCTGCTGGTATTTTAAATACCAGTGGCATAGCTTCCAGCCTCACAGCAACACACAAGCCACCACAGTACAACAAACTGACAGATATGGGGTAGTTGACAATCTATTTATTGACAGTCTATTTATGCCATAAATTAGGGCCCCTAAATTTGCCCCTATTTTTTCTTTGAGGTTTCACATTTAAGTCTTTGATTCATCTGAAGTTAGTTTTGGTGTAAGGTGTGAGGTACAGCTGTTGCTTCATTTTTGTGCAAATGGATATCCAGCTTTGCCAGAACTGGATATCATTTGTTAAAGAGACCATTCCGCATGTAATGGATTTCAGCCCTAAAAATCAGCTGACCATATGTCAATGGATGCATTTCTGGGCTCTCAATTCTGTTCTACTGGTCTGTGTGTCCCTTGCCGTACCAACAGCAAGCTGTTTTGACTACTGTAGCTGTATAATAGATTTTGAGATCCAGAAGTGTGACACATGCTACTTTTGTTCTTCTTCAATAGTGCTTTGCTTATCTAAGGTCTTTTTCCTTTACATATAAAATTAGCAATTAATTTTTCCATATCCTCAAAGAATGTTGATGGGATCTGGATTAGGATTGCACTGAATGTATAGATTGCTTTGCATAGTACTGACATTTTCACAATGTTCTATCTTCCTATCCACAAGCATGGATTGTTGTTGTTATGTGCCATCGAGTCATCTCTGACTCATCATGACCTTATGTACAAAAGAATGCAACACTGCCCAGTCCTGTGCCAGCCTCCCAATCCCTACTATATCTGAGCCTATTGCTGCAGCCACCATGTCAGTCCTTCTTGTTTAGGTCCTTCCTGTCTTTCGTTGACCCTCCACTTAATCAAGCACAATATCCCTCTCCAGAGAATGGTCCCTTCTGACAACATGACCAAAGCAGTTGAGATGAAGTCTGGCCATTCTCAATTCCAAGGAGCATTCTCCAGGACAGATTTGTTAGTACCTTTAGCAGCCCATTGTACTTTCCACATCCTTCACCAACACCACAACTCAAAAGCATTAACTCTTCTTTGGTCTTCCTTTTTTATTGTCCAGCTCTCACATTCACATGAGGTGATTGAAAATACCATGGCTTGGGTTAGGCGTATCTTAGTCTTCAAGGAGCTATCTTTGCTCTTCAGCACTTGCAAGGGGTCTTTTGCAACAGATTTTCCCAGTGCAATATGATGCCTGATGTCTTGACTGCTACTTCCATTGGTGTTGATTGTGCAATCAAATAATATGAAGTCTTTGACAATTTCAATCTTTTCTCTATTTATCGGGATGCTGATTATTGGTCCAGTTGTGAGGATTTTTGTTTTCTTTACATTGAGGTGTAATCCATACTGCAGACTGTAGTCTTTAATCTTCATCAGTATGTGCTCCAAGTCATCCCCACTTTCAGCATGCAAAGTTGTGTTGTCTTCATATCTCAGGTTGTTAATGAGACTTCCTCCAAACCTGATGCCCTGTTCTTCTTCACATAGTCCAGCTTCTCAGATTATCTGCTCAGCATACAGATTGAATAAGTACGGTGAAAGAACACAACCCTGATGCACACTCCCTTCCTGATTTTAAACCATGCAGTATTCTCTTGTTGTGTTTGCACGACAGCCTTCTGGTCTATTGTACAGGTTCCTCATGAGTACAATTAAGTGTTCTGGAATTCCCTTTCTTCTCAATGTTATCCAAAATTTGTTATGACCCACACAATCGAATGCCTTTGCATAGTCAATAAAACACAAGTAAAAATCTTTCTGGTATTCTTTGCTTTCAACCAAGATCCATCTGATATCAGCAATGATATCCCTCATTCCATATCCTCTTCCGAATCCAGATTGCATTTCTGAAGTTCGCTGTCAATATATTTCTGCAACCGTTTTTGAATTATCTTCAATAAGATTTTACTTGTGTGTGATATTAATGATACTGTTCTATAATTTCCACATTCTGTGGAATCACCTTTCTTTGGAATGGGTACAAATATGTATCTCTTCCAGTCAGTCGGCCAGGTAGCTGTCTTCCAAACCACTTGGCATAGCGGAGTGAGTGCCTCCACTGCAGCATATGTTTACTGAAACATCTCAATAGGTATTCCATCAATTGTCAGAGCCTTGTTTTTCACCAATTCCTTCAGTGCAGCTTTGACTTCTTCCTTCATTACCATTGGTTCTTGATCATAGGCCACTTCCTGAAATGGATGATCATCTACCAATTCTTTTTGGTATTGGAACTCCATGTATTCCTTCCATCTTCTTTTGAGTTTCCTGCATCATTCAACATATTGCCCATGGAATCTTTCAACATTGCAATTCAAAGCTTAATTTTTTTCCTCAGTTCTTTCAGCTTGAGAAATGCTGAGCATGTTCTTCCTTTTGGTTTTCTAACTCCAGGTCTTTGCACATTTCATCATACTAACTATCTTCTTGAGCTACTCTTTGAAATCTATTCAGCTCTTTTATCCTGTTGATTCTTTCATTTGCTTTAGCTACTCTCCATTCAAGGGGAAGTTTCAGAGTCTCTTCTGACTTCCATTTTGGTCTTTTCTTCCTTTCCTCTGTTTTTAATGGCCTTTTGCTTTTTTCACGGATGATGTTCTTGATGTCATCCCACAATTCCTCTAGTTTTGGGTCATTGGTGTTTAATACGTGAAATCTTTTCTTTAGATGGTCTCTAAATAAAGGATCATCTAAACTTAGAGACCATCTAAAGAACAGAATTGATTTGACGAGCATGGTACATTCTTCCATTTATGTAGACCTCTTAAAGTTTCTTGAAGTAACGTTTTGTATGTTTCTTTGTGAGGTCTTTTGTGTTCCTAGTGAGATTTATTCCCAAATATTTTATTTTTTTGGTAGCTCTGGCAGCACAGTACCTAAGGCATTTGATTGCTAACCAGAGGCTAGTGGTTCAAACCCACCAGCAACTCCTCGGAAGGAAGACTGGGCAATCCACTTCTGTAGAGATAGTGCCTCAGAAACCCAGGGAATGGTTGCTATGATTCAGGACTGACTCAATGGCAGTGAGTATGGTTTTTTTAATTGTAAATAGTACTGATTTCCTTATTTCCTTTTTACCAATCTCTTTGCTGGTCAATTACATGTATTTTCAAAATATATATTTTAAGCAAAGTTTTCTCTAAGCACTACTTTAGCTGTATAAGGTTTGGTATATGGTATTTCACTTTTGTTCAATGGTAATCCACTGTCATTGATTCTATAATCTGTGAGATATTTATGAATTCATTTTCGGAGGTGCAGTAGCATTTGACTGCTTATCAGCAGGTTGGTGATTCAAACCCACCAGCTGCTCTGTGGAAGGAAAATGGGACAATCTACTTCCATAAAGATTTACCACCTCAGAAACCCAATGGAGGTCACTGTAAGTTGGAATTGACTCGACAGCAGTGAGTTTGTTTTTTTGAAGAATTCTTAAAAATTTTTACTGTGAATTCCAATTTACTTGTTAGAAGAGGAGCTCTGGTAGCGTAGTGCCTAGGGCACTTGACTACTAACCAGAAGGCTGACGGTTCAAACCCACCAGCCACTCCTCGGAAGGAAGGTTGGGCAACCTACTTCCACAGTGATACTGCCTAGGAAACCCAAGGAGGGGTTGCTATGAGTCGGGTCCAACTCAACAGCAAACAACAACCACCACATTGTCAGAAAAGATGGTCTGTGTACTATTTAAAATTTCAAGGCTTCTTTGTAATATAATATCATGACCAACTTTTGTGAACTTATCTTGCAAAGAAATTAAAGCCTCTATATGCTAAGTACAAGGTGCTATATCATACATATCAAACATGTTCAATTTGTTAATTACAATCTTCTATGTTCTTATTAATCTTTTCTCAGTTTGATCTATCAATTTCTGATAGAGATGTGTTAAAATTTTCCATTATGATAGTAATATTTTTGATTTTTCAAAACTTGAAATTTTGTTAGTTTTGACTGATTCTCTTTTGAGGATTTTAATATATATCCATGACTATTATATCTTTGTGACAGTGCCTCTTTTATTATTAGGTAGTGTTCCTCTCTATCATTACAAATGTGTTTTTTTTTCACTTACACCTTACTTTGTCTAATATTAATACTGATATACCAGTTTCCTTTGCCACAAATTTTTTTACATGTCATGATTTTTACACATTTTTATTTGAAATATTTCGGTGATTCTGCTTTAGGTATGTCTCTTGTATGCTGGATAAACCGGATTTATAAAAATCAAATCTGATAATCACTTTCTTTAAATAAATGAATTTCATCAGTTTACATATACTGAGTTGCTAATGTAGATGCATTTATTTGTACCATATTATATTATATTCGTGATGTGTTTATCTTTTCTTATTATCAGTGCTTTACTTTGCTTCATTTATTCTTTATTGTCAGTGGAAATAACAAAGTATTACTATACTTCTTTTTCCCTCTCTGTATATTAGAAGGTCTCGGAAGGAAGGTTGGGCAATCCTACTTCCGTAGTGATACTGCCTCGGAAACCCAAGGAGGGGTCGCTATGAGTCAGGGCTGACTTGACGGCACATAACAACAACAACAACAACATATTAGAAGGTATCCATAGATTTCTAATCTTTTGGTGATTTTCCTGAATGTTTAAAAAATCAAATATAGTTGCTTATAAATTTCTCTAACACTTATAGTTACTCAGTATTTCTAATTCTAAACACAAGTCTATTTTATACACTGTATATCTTGTTACTGACACCTAGAAGTTTAGTTTAATCCTCTTTTATAAAATGTAACACAAGTATTGGTTTTAGAAATATTTAATTTACAAATATATTTTACCAATTTCTCTCTCACCATTAGCCCTTGTATTCATTGATTTTTGTCCAAGTTTAATTTCCTTCTTGCTGAAAAACACCCTTTAATACTTCTTGCAACAGGGGTTAATTAAGTAGTAAATTTCAATAGGCCTGAAATTGTTATTCTCTTGTTCCTCACTTTTTTTTCTTCTCATTTTTTGTTAAATTGAGATATAACTTGCTAAATTCCACAATCTAATGAATTTTTACATATGTATGCATTGCATCTGTGCAGTCACCACCCAGATTAGGAAACAGGGTATTTCCAGTATGTCAGAAACCTCCCTTAAGATCCTCAGTCAACCATCATTCTAACCTCTATGCGCCTATCAGTTTTGCATGGTTTTGAACATTCTATAAATGGAATTCTATAGTATGCATTTTGATGCTTATTTCGCTCATTGTTCTGTTGGTGCTTTCATCAGTTCATTCTTTTCTATGACAATGTATCATCTGTATATGCCATATACCATTTTATTGCCAATACAGCACTGGTATGGGAGTTCTGGCAGTGTAGTGCCTAAGGCATTTGATTACTAACCAGAAGGCTAGCAGTTCAATCCCACCAGCCATTCCTCGGAAGGAAGATTGGGCAATCTACTTCCGTACAGATACTGCCTCAGAAACCCAAGGAGAGGTTGCTATGAGTCGGATCTGACTTGATGGCATTGAGTTTGGTTTTAGTTTTTTTTGTTTTTAATAGCTTTGGTATGCTGTGTGAATATACAACAAATTATCCATTATGAGTAATCCTGCTACTAACATTCTTTATCACATCATTTTGTAAACATATGTACTCATTTCTGTTTGGTATAAGTGCAAGAGTGGAACTGCTGGATCATGGCGGAAATTGTATGCTTAGCTTTAGAAGATATACCAAGAGTTTCCCAAAGTGCTTATACTAGTTTACATCCCCATCTGCAATGTAGACAATATAGAGTTCCAACTGCTCTAGTTTTAAGTCACATTTATTTGAGGAATAATGATGTTGAGCATCTTTTCTCAATGTGCTCAGGAATTATTTTTTATTATTGATTTGGAGCATTTTTCACAGATGCTGGACACAAGTCTTTCATTGGCCATATGTATTGTAAATGTTGTCTCCCAGTGCATAGCTTGCCTTTTTACGCTAGTCTTTTTTTTTTTTTTT
>NW_006921718.1:3275260-3290019 GCF_000298275.1 Orycteropus afer afer | reverse complement strand
TATCCTGCTCCCTTGTTTCTACCACTTTATTCTGCTTCTTTGTGTGGACTGTGATGGTCTGTTGTCTCCAAGGCATCGTGGCATTGTTGTATTTAGATCTCTGTTAACTGTTTGTAAAGAGCAGTCAAGGGTGATTCCAGCTTTTCTTGGTGGTTTTTTATCATTGGCCCGTTGGTGGAGAAGGAGGTAGTGGCTCTCACTCAGTAAGTGAAGTTGCAAGAGTTGTGGGTGTAGTTGTGTCTTACGGGGACTATTGTTGTCTCCCACTCAGACAAAAATTACAATTGAATAACCATCAAAAAACTAAAAGCATGTGGACAAAAAGTACACCATGTAATCATGCAAGGAACAGTAATCTAAAAAAGAAAAAAGGGAAAGAGAAGAAGAAAAGACAAGAAAACCTGCAATATCTGGTGATAGGGCACTAAGAGAAAAAAGATAGAGAAGGAAAATAATGAAGAAAAAAATGGGAAAAATGCAAAAAGAAAAACAAGGAATGGGGTTAACCATGAGAAAAAAGGGAAAAAAATTAAATTAAAAAAAAAAAAAAATTCAACCAGGAACAGGGAAAAGAAAAAAAGCTGACAACTAGGACCTGGGAGGGGAAGAATAAGATTAATAGTAAAAAGGACAAAAATATTAATAGTTATAGTTTTAAAACAGACAAATACAAGCAAACTAATCACCAGAAAAAAGAAAGCAAAAAAGAGAAGAAAGAAAAAGAAAATGAAAAAAAGAGAGAAAAAAAAAAAATCAGTGGATGACAGGGCAGGACACCCAGGCTCCGTCTGAGCACACAGACTGTGATGGAGTTACTGTGGGCCCAGAAGGTGGGTGGGAGTGGGGGATTGCTGCACCTCTGTTCACCAAGTGAGTGTGGGGTATAAGAGTAACAAGAGGAATGTCTCACCTTTTCAGTCTTGGAGGTCTGGAGTGTCCTTGGGGTTGCTGGAAAGCCGAACCTCTTCTTAAGCCCCTGGAATCTCAGAGAGCACTCTCTTTCAATATCCAATAGTCTAGCTGCTTGTAACATTCAAAATGGCGGCAGCCTCCGGACCAGCAAAAGTGCACAGCTCAGCCCGCCTTTCTCTTCACCTTCTCCATTTTTGCCCCAGCCACCATGCACAGTCCTCAGTGCAGTCCCTGGCTAGCAGGGCTGATTTTTAGGTTAATTCTTAGGTCCTACCACCACTCGGGAATCTCCAAGCTCTCTGTGCCGTCAGGATTGCTCAGGATCGTTGCCAGACCGCAGCTCCGTCTGTCTCTTCTTTTGGTATTTTCATGCAAATTCTTCTGCTAGCTGGGGTTTAGTCCACTTCTATATACTTCCCTTCAAGGCTCAGGGGTCCAGGATTATCTTCTGTATTAACTGATTTCCCTTTTCTTTGTTGAAGTGGGTCTGTGCAGTCTTTCTGCCTAGTCCACCATCTTACCAGAACTGCTGGCTGCATTTCTTCCAGGACAGATTTGTTCATTCTTCTGGCAGTCCACGGTATTTTCAGCATTCTTCACCAAAAGCACAATTCACATGAAGAGCATCAACTGTTCTTCAATCTTCTTTATTCACTGTCCAACTTTCACATACATGCAAAACCAAAAACCAAACTCACTGCTGTCGTGTTGGATCTGACTCAGAGCTACCCCTCCTTGGGTTTCCAAGGCAGTTATCACTATGGAAATAGATTGCCTAATCTTCCTTTTGAGGAGTTGCTGGTGGGTTTGAACTGTGAGGCTTCTGGTTAGCAGTCAGGTGCCTTAGGCACTATGCCATCAGAGCTGAAAATACCAAGGCTTGAGTCAGGCACACTTTAGTCTTCAACATGTCATCTTTGCTTCTCAACACTTTAAAGAGGTCCTCTGCAGCAGATTTTCCCAATGCAATACAACGTCTGATCTTCTGACTGCGACTTCCATGGATGTTGACTGCAAATCCAACTAAAATGAAATCTCTGACAACTTCAATCTTTTCTCCATTTATCATGATGTTGCTCATTGGTCCAGTCATTAGGATTTTTGTTTTCCTCTTGTTGAGGTGTAATCCACAACTGAATACTATAGTCTTTGATTCTCATCACTAAGTGCTTCATTCAAGTCTTCTTCACTTTCAGTAAGCAAGGCTGTATTATGTGCATACTGCAGGTAGTTAGTTAATCTTCCTCCAATACAATGCTGCATTCTTCTTTATATGTTCCAGCTTCTCATATTATTTTTCAGCACACAGACTAAATAAGTATGGTGAAAGGATACAACCCTGACACACACCCTCCCTGATTTTAAACAATGCAATATCTTTTTGTTCTGTTCATATGACAACCTCTTGGCTACATACAGGTTCCTCATGAACACAATGAAGTGTTCTGGAATTCCCATTCTTCACAATGTTATCCATAATTTGTTATAATCCACACAGTCAAATGCCTTTGCATAGTCAATAAAACACAGCTAAACATCTTTCTAGTATTCTTTGCTTCCAGCCAAGATCCATCTGACATCAGCAATGATATCCCTTGCTCCACGTCCTCTTCTGAATCCAGCTTGCATTTCTGGAAATTCCTGTCAATATGCAGCTGCAACCATTTCTCTATGTTAGCAGCACTGTGATTTTTTGTTCGTTTGTTTTTAACTCTTTATTGTGATTTAAGTGAAAGTTTACATAGCAAATTGGTTTTCAACAATTGGAATTCAACAATTCATCTACATTTTGTTTCATGACATTGATTGCAATCCCCATAGTGTATCATCGGTCTTCCCACTTCCTCCCTGTGCTTCTCGTTTCCAACTGTCCTTTCTTACTCTTTCTGCCTTTTTAGTTTTATCCTTAGGCAAAAGCTGCTCTTTTGATCTCATATGGCTGACTGTTCCAAGGAGTGCATACCCCTCTAGTGCTACTGTTCACCTTATACACCTGTCTATCCCTTGGCTGGAAGTGGAGCAACTGGGCTGAGTTCAGTTCCAGGCTTGAGGAGTGATTAAGGGCCACAGTCTCAGGGGTTCCACAAGTCTCAATTAGATCAGTAATCCTGGTCTTTTTTCATGATTTTGAGTTTTGTTCCACATTTTTCTCCCACTCTATGCAGGATTTTCTATTGTGAACCCTTTCAGAGCAGTCTGGTCTCAGGGTCAAAGAGGGTGAGGTTCACATTAGTCCTTTAAGCCCAATGATTTATTACCTCAAGGTGTTTGGTTATAGCAAAGAAGTTTTCATAACTTTTCCCCTGGGCTACTCTACTCTATACATGGATATATTTAAAGCACATATAAATACTATGTAGAAATATCCTCTGCCAAACCTATATATGGTTGTGGGTGTAGTCCAGTTAGCGTACCTATACCCGTTCAGTTTGCCTATGTATTCATTCATAGATTGTTTATTACTGATACAGCATGAATGTGTATGTGGTATTATTTCCCTTGGTTATCTGTAATTCTTGGGCACCTCTCTGTTTCTTTCTTGCCTTAGTGATATTGTGCTGATCATCCCCTTATTGTATAATGTCTCTCCCTTCATCTAAATTAGTACATGTCTATATCTGACAAGGGATTTATTGCTAATATTTATAGAAAACTTGAACAGCTCAACATCAAAAAGACTAACAATCCAATCCAAAAATGGGCATTTTTAAAAAATGAATAGACATTTCCCCAAAGAAGATATTCAGGCAGCCAACAAACACATGAAGAAATGATCATGATCATTAACCATTAGAGAGAGCCAGATCAAAACAAGATATCATTTCACTCCGGCAATAATACCAAAGTTCACCAAGACAGAAAACAAGAAATGCTGGTGAGAGTTTGGAGAGATTGGAATTTTCATACACTGTGGGTGGGTCTGTAAAATGGTATTACCACTGTGGAAAAATGTATGGTGCTTCCTTAAAAAGTTGGAAACAGAAATACCATTGGATGGATCCAGCAATCCCACTATTAGGAATATATATCCTGAAGAGATAAGATCCAGGACGTGAATAGATATATGCAAACCCATGTTCATCATAGCACTATTCACAACAGCAAAGAGATGAAACAACCCAAGTGCCAATCAACAGATGAATGGATAACCAAACTGTGGTACATACACACAATGGAATACTGTTGTGTTGTTATTATGTGCTGTTGAGTCGTCTCCAACTCATAACAACCCCTCCTTGGGTTTCCGAGGTGGTATCACTACGGAAGTAGATTGTCCAACCTTCCTTCTGAGGAGTGGCTGGTGGGTTTGAACCACCAGCCTTCCCGGTTAGCAGTCAAATGCCTCAGGTACTATGCCACCAGAGCTCCTACCAATGGAATATCACGCAACATTAAAGAATAATGAAGAATCTGTGAATCACCTCATAACATGGATCAACTTGGAAGATGTTGTTGTTGCTGTTATGTGCTGCTGAGTTGTCTCCGACTCATACAGGTTTCCAAGGCAGTATCATTACGGAAGGGTTGTTGTTGTTGTTATGTGCCATCGAGTCGGACCCGACTCATAGCGACCCCTCCTTGGATTTCCGAGGCGGTATCACTATGGAAGTAGATTGCCCAATCTTCCTTTCAAGGAGTGGCTGGTAGGTTTGAACTGTCAACCTTCTGGTTAGCAGACAAGTGTGTTAGGCACTACACCACCAGCGGTCCTTATACTAAGTGAAATATGTCAATCATAGGACAAACATATATGAATTCATTGTTATAAAAAATCAAGCAAAGTTTTACAAAGGGAAGGAAATTTTCTTTGTTGGTTACCAGGGGTGAGAAGGGAGGGGAGGGAAAATGTGTTGATTTGGGTGAAAGGAAAGGTAACATAACAAAAGTGGGATATATGTCTATTATCAAGTTAGTGATTTTCCTGATACCACGCTCTTTATATAGTTCTAGGATATATACCGAATAATAGCATTGCTGGATGAAATCATATTTCTATTTCCAGCTTTTTAAGGAAGTGCTATACTGTTTTTCATAGTGGTTGTACCATATTACAGTCCTACCAACATGAGCTCTGGTAGCATAGTGCCTAAGGCACTTGACTGCTAACCAGAAGGCTGGCGGTTCAAACCCACCAGCCACTCCTCGGAAGGAAGATAGGGCAATCTATTTCCGTAGTGATACTGCCTCGGAAACCCAAGGAGGGGTTGCTGTGAGTTGGGTCTGACTCAAAGGCACATAACAACCACCACCACCACCAACATGACAGTATTGTACAGTCCCACCATATATGAGAGTTCAAATCTCTCCACACCCTTGCCAGCATTTCTTGTTTTCTGTCTTACTAAACTTTGCTATTATTGCTGGAGTGAGATGATTTTCATTGTTGTTTTGATTTGCATTTCTAATGGCTAAAGATCGTGGGCATTTCTTCATGTGTTTGTTGGCTGTGTGAATGTCTTCTTTGGTGGAGTGTTTGTTCATGTCCTCTGCCCATTTTTTAACTGAGTTGTCCTTTTATTGTTGAGGTATTGAAGTTTTCTATAAATTTTAGAGATATTGTCAGATAGGCCATTGCCAAATATTTTTTCCCAGTCCACAGGTTCTCTTTTCACTCTTTTGGAAAAGTCTTCTGATGCACTTAAGTATTTAATTTTTAGGAGGTCCTAGTCATCTATTTTCTGCTATTTGTGCTTTTTTTAATTATGTTTGAAAATGTATTTATGCCATGCATTAGGGCCCCTAAGTTTGTCCCTATTTTTCCTTTGATGATCTTTATGGTTTTACATTTAGGTCTTTGATTCATCTTGACTTTTTGTTCTCTTGTGTCTTTTGAAGGAGAGATGTTCTTATATTTAATGGAGTCCAGTTTACCAAGCTTTTCTTTATGGTTAGTGCTTTTGTAGTCTGTTCTAGAAATCTTTGCCTATCCTAAGTTCATGAAAATATTCTGTTATGATTTTCTGCAAGTTTTATTATTTTACATTTTGTCCTCACACCTGAGTAATAGTTTGTTGTTATTTGCCATCGAGTCGGCCCGACTCCTAGCGACCCCTCCTTGGGTTTCCGAGGCAGTTATCACTACGGAAGTAGGATTGCCCAACCTTCCTTCCGAGGAGTGGCTGGTGGGTTTGAACCGCCAGCCTCCTGGTTAGCAGTCAAGTGCCTTAGGTTTAGGTAGGCAGAAAACTCAATTTTCCCTTAACATTTTGATGATATTGCTTAACTGACCACTAGCCTCTATTGTTGCCAAATAGAAGTCTTCTGTCATTCTAATGGAGTTCTTTGGTAGGCAATATTTTCTTTTCTCTCTCACAGCTTTTAATACTTTTCTCTTTATCTTTGATGCTCTATAGTTTCACTATAAAGCTGAGCTGTCAGTTTATTTTTAATTATCCTTTCCAATATTGAGAATTCATTTGTGATATAAGAACTCATCTTTATTTCTGGTAAATTCTTTTTATCTCTTCAAATATTGCTTCTCCATCATTCTCCTGGAACTCTTATTAGATGTATATTGAAGTCTCTCAATGTAGTTGTCATTTCTTTTAAATGGTCTTTCATATTTCTATTTGGCCTTTCTGTATCACATTCTCAGTGAATTCCTCAATTCTGTTTTCCAATTCAATAATTTTATTCTTGAACTGAGTCTAGGCATGTGTTATATAATTAATTTTTGTTTCAATGCCTGTATACTTAATTCCTATTATCTCTAGTTATTGTTGTTTTGGTAACTGTTTCTTTTTCCTTTCTACCTGCTTCTGTTTTACAATGTCTTTTTTTAAAAAAAAAACAATGTCTTTCTAAGTGTATCTATCATATTACTTCTTCTCTGAGTATCCTAAGCAGTCTTCTTTTAACATCTTTGTATGCCTATTGCATAAAATTAATTTTCTCTGAAGTGAATTCATGGTCTAACTGCTTATTTTGTTAGGTAACATTTTAAGCATTAGTATTATCTGTCTTATATCTTGGAATTTTATATTATAGTCTTCTTAGTGGGAAGCTTTTAATTTTCAGTTTCCCTTTTTCTCTCCCATCCCTTTGAGATCACTCCTACAGACCAGAACTTGATCTTAAAATCACTTTTGAGGGCTCAGGCTCTGTGATCATACTGGCATCATGAGACACTTTGCTAAGTTACTGTTGTAATGCAGTGTTTTTGCCTCACCACCTCAACTTTCTACAAAACCTTCAGTAAGTAGCAGGTTGGCAGATTCCACAGCATTCTATTACAAGTGGATATTTTGAGCAAGAAACCTTGCTCTGCCTTTCATGGAACACATTTAGTCCTCATTATCCTTAAGTGCCAAACACCCAACTACCAGAACTCTCTACTTTGATTAAGTCTAGCTATGTATATTCCAGGTCCCTGGGTGATGCAAATAGCTTGTGATCAACAACTAACCTTAAAGGTTGGCGGTTCAAACCCACCTAGCAGCATCACAGAAGAAAAGCCTCAAGGACTGCTTGCATAAAGATTACAGCCAAGAAAACGTGAGGGAACAATTCTACTCTGTAACACTTGGGGTCACCGTGAATTGGAATGAACTCAACAGAAACGGTTATGTATACACTCTCTCTCTCTCTTTTTTTTTTAAATACTGCTTTACTTCTGTGTGTTTGGAGCCAGCGTAGATGTGAAACTTGAACTTTCTTTTCAAGTTTGCCTACAAATCTTAGTCTTTTAATAGCCACATTTTAAAACTATCATTTGCAAGCTCAACTCTGTGTTGTAATAACAGATAAATTGGGTTTTGAATGAAAACAGAGCAAAAGCTAGGACTCTTAGCATTAGTATAATGCTAGCTTATTAGGACTAACTCAAATATTTTAGCATTTGAAATATCCAAGGAGAGGATTAACAGTGCTCTATTCTGTATGTTTGAATCAGCTAGGCCCTGGATTTGATTTTCCTCTTCACTATACTCCTATTCTAAATAATATCACAGCTAATGTACCAGGTGGTTAACTAAATATTTCAGATATATTTTATTTAATTTTCACAAAAATCCTGAGTCCTGTTATTTTCACAAATAAAGACATGGGGGTTTACTGTCCAAAGTTATGCAACTAATCATTAGCAGACTTTGGATCAAAAAACAGGTAGTCAACTTCAGATGCAACTTCTATGGCATCTTTATTGATAAGTTATAATATAGTTGACTTTCCTTAGCCTTTCTATGTGAGATTTGATAGTAAGCCATTTGGTGTCGGCTGTAAAGGTCATCACCTTCCCATAGGCTATGGTTTTTTTTATGATGATGAGAGACTACTTGTCCTATGTTTAGTAAAACAGAAACAAATGTTGATAATGACCCTATAAAGAAGATGCAATACAGCTAAGTAGTTAGATGCTAATATCTATGACCTTAACTGGAAACAAGAATTAAGATTTCAATTTAAATTCAAATGCAGGCTTTTATGCAGACATTTTTTGGGTATATAATTGAAGTACTTACCTCTGCTAAGTCTTCAAAGCAGCTTCCTACTAATGGATGGGGACTGCCTTCATCTGTCATTTCTACAGTGTCTTCTATATGGCCCAGTAACTTTACACTAAGTTCATGTATATCTACTATACGACTAAATATATTTTCTACATCCTGTTGGAGGGAAAAACACATTAATTTTGTTAGGTTATAAAATAATAAAAATCAAAATTTGAGCCAGTAAGTCAGTTTATAATCACAAAATTTAATATGTAAAATATATTTCAAAATCATTAAAAAATATAAATAAAAGCAAAGCAAGAATTCCTTTTGCAATGATGTACAATGAACAAATAGCTCAGTTGTTCCCTTTGAAACTTTGTGGTCTCAGGACTCCTTCACACTCTTAAAAAGTACTGAGGACTCCAAAGTGCTTTTGTTTATAAATATACCTATCAGTATATCTATCAGTATTTACCATATTAGATATTAAAGCCAAGAAATATAAAATATTAATTTAAAAATAAGAATAAACCCACTATATGTTAAATAGCATTTTTGTGAAATGTATATTTTTCTAAAACAAAACACTTAGTGAGAAGAATGGCATTGTCTTCTATTCTTGTAAATCCTTAACAACTGGTGTAACTGAGGATAACAGGATTTTCATAACTGTATCTGTACTTACTCTGCTGTGATATATTGATTTAAATTAATTATACTTAGAAAATCTAGCTTTGCACAAATATTTAGTTGGAAAAAGGATTATTTTAATAGTCCAAATAATTGTGGATCTCCTTTTCTCTATGTAATTTTTAATTGATATAACTATAAAATTCACCCTTTCAAAGTATACAAATCAATGATTTTTAGTATATCCACAACTTGTGCAACTATCACCATTATCTAAGTCCAGGATATTTTCATCACCCCAAAAAGAAACTTCATGCCCATTCTATCAGCTCCTCAAAACCATTAATCTACTGTCTCTGGGGATTTGTCTATTCTGGGCATTTCATCTAAATGGAGTGGATATCCTTTCTTTGATATGACACCAAAACTCAACAAATGGTAGTTTCTTAAAAGTCAGAAAGTTTTAAGGTTTTTTTTTTGTGAAATTTGAAACCATACTGATTTTGTACTGTAACCTTAAAATCCATTGATCTATTCTGTACTGTGAATGGCTTATTTACCCACGCATGGTAACTTTGAAATATTGGTTCACTACATTCTACAGATCATCCAAATGTTAACACATTTCACTATATAATATTAAAAAATCAAATCTGTTAAAATCAACACTAATAGTGAGAATAAATACAAGTCATCCAAAATTCTGATTTAAACTTGAGAGCTCAAATTTTATCACTGGTAATAAATATTGCTTGCTGTTTTCCTTTAAGTGGCAGGCTCATTTCATTCATTTTTGAGAAAATGTCTACCTAATATCCAAAGTATAAATAGCCATAGTTTGTTAATATGAGTTAAAATTAGTGTTTCATGAGGAAAGTAGCTAAATTTCATTTTGCAACTCAAACAGCACACAGTAATTTCCCTGCAGACAACAACGATACTTTGGGATGCAGCAGAAGTATATGTACTTCCTATCTGCCCCAGCTCCTCTCTTATCCAGTCTTTCTCCTGACATTCCAGGCTCTTGTTCTACCCAGTAATGCCAAAGAATTCATATGTAAATCCACATATGGTCCCGTTTTACTTCATTCATTCATGCTACTCTTCTATTATCTTTTTATTATAAACAGATATGCATACAAACAGGAGCTCTGGTAGCATAGTGGCTAAAGCACTTGACTGCTAACCAGAAGGCTGGCGGTTCAAACCCACCAGCCACTCCTCGGAAGGAAGGTTGGGCAACCCTACTTCCGTAGTGATACTGCCTTGGAAACCCAAGGAGGGGTCGCTATGAGTCGGGTTTGACTCGATGGCACATAACAACAACAACAACAACAACATGCATACAAACTGCTCAAAACAACACTTTGCAATTTCTGTAAGGTTTTCTGTAGGTTGTTGTTTTCTGTAGGTAGTTGCCAGTGTCAGCTCCAACTCACAGCAACCTTATATAGAACAGAATGAGAAGTTTCCCAGTACTGTTCTATCTTCATGATAATTGGTATGGTTGAGTCCATTGTTGGAGCTACTGTGTCGATCCATCTCACTGATGGCTTCCCTAATTTTTACTCTTTGCTTTACCAAACATGATGATCTTTCTGAGCAACTGGTATTCCCTGGTGACATGACCAAAGTAAGCAAGCCTGCAGTCTTGTCATTGTCACTTCTAAGGTACACTGTGCTTGTATTTCTTCTAGGACTGCTTTGTTTGTTCTTCTAGTATTCCACTGTATATTCAACATTCTTTGCCAACACTACAATTCAAAACATCAGTTCTTCTTCTTGTTTTCCTTTTTCATGCAAGCTTTCACTTGCACATGAGGTAATTAAAAAGACCATGCCTTGGGTAAGGCACACTTTAGCTATCAAAGTGACATCTTTGCTTTCTAAAACTTGAAAGGGGTCTTTTCTAGCAGATTTGCCCGATACAATAGGTTATTTGACTTCCTGGTTGCTGCTTCCATTGACCAGGTAGAATTAAATTGTTGACTATTTTAATTTTTTCTCCATTATTATTATTATTTTTTTCTCCATGTTATCAGTCCAGCTGTAAGGATTTTCATTTTCTTCACGTTCAGACGTAATCCATACTGAGCTTCATCAATAAGTACTCCGAGTCATCTTCATTCTCGGCAGTAAGGTTGTATCATCTGCGTATCACATATTGTTCTTCTTCATATAGTCCACCCTTCTCAGATTATTTGTTCAGCATACACGCTGAATAAGTGAGGTGAAGGGATACAATCCCACTGCGTATCTTTTCCAATTTTAAACCACACAGTCCTCCGTTGTTGTGCTTGAATGAGCTATACATGGAGCTTTACATGTGCTCCACGTATAGATTCTGTATGAGCACAATTAAGTGTTCTGAATTCCCAATCTCCACAACATTATCCATAATTTGTTACGATCACACAGTCAAATACTTTCACATGGTCACTAAAACACAGGTCTTTCTAGTATTCTCTGCTTTTGGCCAAGATCCTTCTGACGTTAGTAATAATATCCCTTATTCCACAGCCTCTTCTGAATGTAGGTTAGATTCCTGGATAAAGACTTTTGTCATGGGATACATATTTAAAATTTTGGTGAGTATTTCTTTAAAAGGGTGCAGTGATTTTTACCCTCTCATCAACAGTGTATGGGAGTAACAGTTTTACCACACTGAATATTGTCAGTTTTAATTTTAACTTGCAATTATTTGATTAACATTGTATGATTTGAATATTTTTATCTGTGACTATTTTTTTTTCAAGTCAACTTTATTGAGGTAGGTTCATATACAATAAAATACACTTACTTTAAGTATACATTTTAATGAGGGCTTACATATGTATCCACTCTTATAGCCACCACCATCACTGAGACACAGAACACTTCCAACATCCGAAGAAATTTCCTTGTGCCCCATCCCAATCTCCCATAATCCTCACCTACAAGAAAACAATGATCTGCTTTCTGTCGTTACAGACTATAATGATCCTTCCTAAAATACCAAATAATGGAAACAAATATAGTCTTTTGCATCTAGTGGGCTTATTTTTGCTCATGCTTTTGAGATTTATCCACATTGTTGTATGTATTACTACTTCACTTCATTTTTTTTTTTTTTTTTGCTGAGTAGCATTACTGTATAGATGTAATGTAATTTGTATATCCATTTACCTGTTGGTGAACGGTTGGGTTGTTTCCAGTTTGGGGCTATAAAAATAAAGCTTCTATCACTATTCATTTGAAGAAGTTTTTGTATAGACATGTTTTCACTTCTTTTGTGTAAAAATATAGGAGTAGAAATTGTTTGCTAGTAGCACAGTTATGCCCTCAACTACTGGCCAAAGATGGGTAGTCTGAGCCCACCTAGAGGAGCTTCCAACGACAGTCCTGGTAATCTGCCTCCAAAAAGTCACAGCCTTGAAAACACTATGGAATCTGAAGACACGGGGTTACCGTGAGTCAGAATCCACTCAACGGCAGCTAATGACAAAAAGAACGTGGTTGTTTTATATCTAATGTTAAAAGGAATTGTCCAAATATTCTCCTGTGCTATGTTTATAACAGTTTACATAATCACAAGTCATGTGAGAATTTAATATTCACACAAGCAGTTGATCCACATCCTTTTCAATGTTATGATTTATCAATCTTTTTAATTTTAGCCTTTCTAAAGAATGTATGGCAGTATTTCATTGTGTCTTTAATGTGCATTCTTGGCTACTTGTATATCTTCCTTTATAAAGTGTTCACATTTTTGACCCATTAAAAAATAATCAGTCCATTTTTTCTTATTAAATTGTAAGAGTTCATTATATATTCTCGATACAAGTCTTATGTTAGATATATATGTATTTCAAATATATTCTCCTAGTCTGTGGCTTGTCTTTGTCTAACAAGGTTTTTAGAAAAACAAGTTTTTCATTTTAATAAAGTCCAATTTATTAATTTTTTAATTTCATGGTTCTTGATTTTTGTGTCCTAGGAAATCTATGTCTATCATTTACTCCTGTATTTTTAAACAACTTTATTGAAATATAACTTAGGTACCATGAAATTCCATCCATTTAAAGTGAACAATTCAATCATTTTTAGTATATTTACAAAGCTTTGCAGCCATCACAATCTACTCCTTTATTTTTTTAATGTTCTCTTGTTGCTGTAACTTGAACCTTAGTTCCAGCCTCTGTACTGAGCACTGTTTCTTATCAGTCACTCTTTGTACAGTTCCAGGAATAATTAGATTGTGACTAACTTTTACAACCTGTTTTTACTCAGCATATCACCAGCATCCAACTAGGTTAGTCTGATGACTACTGAATCAATCCTCTAAGTTTCAGTGTTACTGGCTCTTTCCTCTGTGCTCTCAATACTGCATCATACTACCATTATGGCAACTGTCACAGTGTAATGTGGCTTAAATTTACATCTCTGTCTCTACAAGACTGAACTTCTTGAGGGCAGGAATTATTTATTGAAGCCCCATTACCAAGCATGGTGCCTTTTAATATAGTTGGTACTGATAAAATGTTGGTTGGATGTCTCAAATGAGTCAAAATAAAAAAATCTTCTACCTATGGTAGAGACCTTATTATTTGGAATATAAGGAAGATTCTATGAATTCATGTTCACTTATATCATCAGTCTAGTTTAGATTTTGTCTTTTAATTTCTGATGCTTAAATCTCATGAAACTGTGGTAACACTTTATTTGTGATCACAGTCACTAAAAATTAACTCCCACAATTTTAAAAAAAATTAACAAATTAGCAACCATGAGCTACACAAAATCAAGTTTAAAGTGGTCATGCAAATTTAACAATACGTGCCATGATATACACAGATATAACAATAATACTTACATTAGTTGAAAACAATTTTGAATTGGAGACAAAGGGCTCTCTAAAAACTTTTATAATTAGATTTAGCTCCCTTATATATTGTCGAATTTCTGCCATAAATGCTTTTACCAAATCATAGTAAGTTTGCTCTCCTGAAGTGGAAGGCTCTTCATCAGTTAAAGATAATATATTTATATCTTCTACATCTTGATGAAACATATCCATCAATACCTATGTAGTTGTAGACACAAAAAATAATGAATGTATGATCAAATTTGAAGTTAAATGTCCTAAGAAGTTCTCTGAATACAGTTCTTAAGTGATAAAAAAGCAGACACACAATTCAAATGATTATAAATTATCTTAATTAATTCAGTTTATTAATTTAAAATTATATTTTTCCATTTATAAGCAATGAAAATCAAAAGAAACAACAACACATGATTTGAAATTAAAAGTATTAAACTTTTAAAATTATGAACATTCAGGTTGTTTTGTAGTTTTATGAAATAACTATTATTTCCAAAGGCCCACAGAATATTTACTCAGGGATGTATGACTACCATCTCCTCCACACCTTCCCTAAAATAAAGTTCTATATCTGGAATCACAAACTGCCTCCTACAAGTTCTATCAGTATAAGTGTCTATCTGTCTGTTTCTCTCT
The DNA here is from genome assembly GCF_000298275.1 of Orycteropus afer afer. Lineage (NCBI taxonomy): Eukaryota > Metazoa > Chordata > Mammalia > Tubulidentata > Orycteropodidae > Orycteropus > Orycteropus afer. Next base: position 3,275,547 of record NW_006921718.1, on the reverse strand, counting down.
TTAACCTATTACTTCTAATATGTCTCCAAATCCTATCTCACATTCCTCAGTTTTCTGTGTTTCACATGCATCCCATTATCACCTCAATCCAGGGCCTTACCACCTTATAGCTGAATAATTCTTATAGTTTTTTTAGGAGCTCTGGTGGTGTAGTGCCTAAGGTATTTGACTGCCAACGAGAAGGCTGGCAGTTCACACCCACCAGCCACTCCTCAGACGGAAGACGGGGCAATCTACTTCCATGGTGATAGCCCCTTGGAAACCAAAGGAGGGTTCACTATGAGTTG
>NW_006921718.1:3255981-3275160 GCF_000298275.1 Orycteropus afer afer | reverse complement strand
TCATTAAATTGTTAGCTTCTAGTCTTTATAAAGCCAGTAAACCTAATCCTTTTTATGATTTTGAGTTTTGTTTCACATTTTTCTCACTCTCAATCCAGGACTTTCTATTGTGATCTCTTTCAAAGCAGTTGATAGTGGTAACTGGGTACAATCTAGTTCTTCTGATCTCAGGGTCATTACACATTTATTTCCATTCATCTTTGATTTTCCTCACTCTTGTTTGATCTGGAAGCTCCAAGCTTGCTGCCATGGAGTCATTTCTGACTTATAGGGATGCCTCCTTGGGTTTCTGAGGCAGTATCTCTATGGAAGTAGATTGCCCAATCTTCCTTCCAAGAAGTGGGTGGTGGGTTTGAACATCAGCCTTCTGGTTAGCAGTCAAATGCATTAGGCACTAGGCCACCAGAGCTCCCCTTGATTTGGAAGTGTGAACAATAGTTGCCCTTAGACTATCAGCTAAATGAGATCAAAAGAGCAGCTTTTGCCCAGGGATAAACTCAGAAGGCAGGAAGGGAAAGGAAACACAGGGAGGAAGTGGGAAGAGTGCTGTTACTTTGTGGGGATTGCAATCAATATCACAAAACAAAATATGAATGAACTGTTGAATGGAAAGTCAATTTAGTCTGTAAACTTTCACTCAAATCACAATAAAAAGTTTTTAAAAAAAGTTGTTAGCATCTAGCAAATAAAGGCCTCCAGAGTCCCCGTTATAGCAGATCACTTTGTTTGACTTGGTTGGTTTCTGTGCCATGTTGTTTCATGCCTTGAGTTGATTCCAACTCTTAGTGAACCTATACAACGCTATAGAAGTACAACTCCTCCATGGGAGGAGGTCTGAAAACCTTTATGGAACCAGACTGCCATATCTTTTCTCCTGCAGAATGGTGACTTTTGCATACTGCTGACTTTTGGGTAGCAGCCAAGCACTTAAACCACTGTGCCACCAGGGTTCTCTCTGTGCCATACCAGTTGTTAAGTATTTTCACTATCATAGTTACCATATCTTGTAGTTCAAGAGCTTTTGTTCGAAAGAACTTAATATACTTTTTTTTTTTTTTTTGGGGGGGGGGGGTTATAATGTTTTAGTTGGCCTCTTTGTCTATATTTGTTAGGAATTGATCAAAACAAGTCTTGTTTTTCTCTAAGAAATCTCCTATTACTCTTGCTGAAACTCATCTTTTTCTCTCTGTGAACTTTTGCAACATCCCTATTGCTATAATACAAGAAAATAATATTTTATCTTATACTACTTTCTACTCATTTCATGAATTTAAATTATCCCTTCATCAACTCCAGACACTTGTCTTAAAATTTTTTTGCATCTGTTCCTTATGTGAGCCCATGGTAAGTACTCAAAAACAATTTTTCCTGATTCATTTAAAAATAATTTTATGTTCATTTTTATTGAATGAATTTTATATTCATTTTTAAATAATTATTTTTTTAAAAAATCACATTGATTCATTTAAAAAAAAAACTAAACATTTTAAACTCTTATTGCTACCACACCTTCTCTAAAACAGAATTCTACATTTGGTATTTCAAACTGCCTCAGTCAAGTTACTATCTATACCTAGTATCTGTCTGTCTGCCTCTCTCGTTAACCTATTACTTCTACTTTGTCCTTAAATCCTGTCTTGGATTCCTCAGTTTCCTCTGTTCCATACCCTTCATGATTTTTACTGTATATGTTTACATTCTGAAAAAACAAACACTAAAACGTAATTAAGTGGATTTAGTAATCAGAGAGAATATTCCAATCAGTAAGTATAGTGGGGGCGGGAGGAATGAAATGCTTCATAACAAAATATTTCACTTTCTGTAAATTCATTATTATAACCTGAAAATACTGATGCAAGACAGTTCAATGACTAAGAGTTTTAGACTCAGACAGATAATGAAGATCAGGTTTAGGCTTTGAAAATTCTCAAAAGATTCTGGACAAATTTCTTAATTTCCTGAGTTTCAGTTTTCTTTTCATAAAATATAGAAAAGAGCACTTTCCTTAAAGGGGTATTTTAAGGATCAAATGAGATAAGTCATATATGTGCTTAACTTTCAAGAAATGTTTGCTCTGAATATTATTGGAGTAAAACCATACAAGAAGTATCTATGGAAATTTAAGTGTTGAAATAAAACTCTCAAGAGTTTAGTATTTTAACATTTAAAAAAAATTGTTTTCAAGTAAATCCACAACCTTCTAAATCATCCAATCCAAATAAAATTTTAAGAAATTTACTATTAAGAGATTATTACTGATATTAACCCCAACGGCAGCAACACTAAGAGAAAAATCACATGAGATGTTTAAATACATTTTAATACTATCTATTTAATATCCATTTGTCTATGAAATGATATCCTGAAGATTTGCTATTAGAATACTGGAAATATCTCTTAATGCATAATGTATAGTTTTATTCTGCCTGAATAGTATGTTACATTCCAATGTAACAAATGAAAATGTAAGAATAAAACATACAGAAGCTTGGTCTCCTACCTTATCAGCACACATTGCCACTTTAATATCTTGCTTTGTAATTTCATAGTGCCGTATATTTCGTACATAATTCCCCACCAGCTTTAAAATATCTGCAGAAATGTATTCTAATACTGCTACTATGTAAACAGAAACTTGGTGGTCAATTTTATAACCTAGGACCTCCTGCAAAATTAAAAGAAAAACATGTCTAAATATCAAATACTGTAAATGTAACACATTGATTAAAACTTTTTTAGAAAAAGTATGCAATTTAGTTTAATTTTCATTGAGGCCTATGATTATCAACAACATTTCATTTTAAGTGGTTCAACTATAAATAATATATGTATTAATATTTACAAATTTAATTTAAGAAAAAGTAAGGTAAAATTACCTTTGATCATATAAAATTACTTGAGAAGTATATATTACTAAATAAAAAAAATTCTTCACTTAGGAAGAAAGGGTAAAATGGAAGCCCAAATTTGGGAGTAGGGAGCAAATTCTCTTTGTTCCCTAATTCAGATTGCCCAGAAGTAACTGTGACAAGAGTTTTTTCTCTTCTTTAGAATGAGAGTTAATACATTATTGCTAGCCAGGAATACCTACTGCCCTTCTACTTCTATCCTTCTTGAAGGAATCTGGGCTCCCCCCCTAAGCCCTAGTGGCACATTCCTTGGTATAGAAAAAAATTCAGTCTGTGTCCTAATGAACAATGGTGAGTATTAATAGAATTATATAATTCTATTATGTTTCAAACAGACTATGAGCTTTTGTGGGGCTGACTAGTTCCTATAGGGAAACAAATTCTATTTTCTAAACAATCCAGTTGGAGGGTGGGAATAAAAACCTTTGAAATAAGTATAAGTATGGGTTGGGGATAGGATGCGTTTCCCTTTTGGGATATATAAAAACTAATAAATATATAGTGAAAGATTTACTGATAAATTAAAACAACACCTACAACTATATAAAACTCAAAAGTTAGGGTCATTAGTACAGCATGCACATACATTCATTTGCTAATTCTCTTAGAATATAATTCAATGCATGGCACTGAGAATCATGAGAATAAAATTATAAAGATGTCATTACTAATAATTTAGTAATTTTGTATAACTTGCACTTATTTCCTCAGACCAGTCAGTAAGATATAGGTAGGTATTTCCATTTAAACAACCCCAGTGGAAAAACATAGCTTCTTAACAGCCTTAAAAGTTATCCAAGTGGTTAGCCTTGCATTTTGGAAAAGATTCAGCAGACATGGAGTCCCCTGACACTGTCACTTAAAAACCTTGTGAACTTGGGCAAGTTATTTCTGTCAGCCTTAGTTACCTCACACACAAATTGAGAATAGTAATAATTGTGTTGTGTAATAAACTCAGAGACAATTTATGTAAGCATTCACAATTTCCTTGTATTTGAGTAAGTACATATTGTAAGTATGTTATCAATAGTTTTCTTTTTATTATTGTTATCCACAAGCATTATTAAGGTGAAACCTGTGAAAGCCAAAACTCTCTAGGACTGCTTTTCTTTTCCAGTCACAAGTTTTTCACCTTTGACAGGGTGGAGTTTTGCTACTTTTCTATTGCCCTCTATTAGTGGAAAATATTCACGTTTTCCTTCTTTGACAGGTTTCTGCCTTACACAGGTTCAGGTTTTTCCAAGTTTTACTATATAATAATATATTGATATTTTTGATGTAAGAGTCATTATATTAAATAAAGTAGAAATAACATTATTAGTGCTTCCAGCAGTTATTCTATTTGCTCTGGAGAGATTGGATGGAGTGATTTAAATGATAAGCAGGGCTAGACAGTGTAGGTAGGTAGTCTTTAGGGAATTTCTGTCCAATAAAAGATTATACATTGCCCTATGGCAGTCTCACAGAGGTCCCTACACAAAATATTAACATGTGAAGGATTTATAGGGACACCTAGGTCTAACCAATATGAAATACATTCTTAGTGTTTGACAATAGTGGGTTTAATTTTGCTCTTAAAAAGCAAGAAGATAGTATTTCAGCTTTACCTTTAATAAAGGATGAATTTTTTCTACTGGGAGAGATAAAGGGTTTCTTCGCTTCCTCTTTTCAATAGCCGATTGGGCATCAGCTATTGCCCACTTATCAATTGGATGAGGGAAACTTTTTTGAACACGTTCCTTGGAAAATAGGAAAATAATAACTAAGCAACATATAAATAGTGCTTGTTACTTACAATTTACTTTTAAAATCAAAGAATATCAAAAGCAGAGCTTTTCACATGTGCTACAATTTACACCAAAAAACATACTTAAGTGAAGAAAAAACTTCAAATGCCAATGTATTAGTTTCTTAATGAGGCAATTAGGAGACAAACATTTCTTGTATTATCTAGGAAGGCAAATCACATCCTGAATTTCCATTTCACTGTGATAAAGCTAAATGACAAGAATGAGTAAGAGATGTAATTTTAAACATTATTTGATCTTAACAAAGGAAGAAAATGCTAAATACAGTTCTATTTGTCATTACTTTTTATAGCAATTACAACCTCAAGTAGTATTTTGTAACTGAAACCTCTTAAGAATTGTTTTTTTTCCCAATTAGGCATTATTGGTACTTGACTTCAAAACTATTTAGAAATTATGAAAATTAATGGTTTACATTGGTAACAGCAATTTTAACGCACCATAGTTTATCATTTGAATTCAAAGAGGTCACTGATTTTGAACAAAATACTTCATTTAATTTCCAATTACATTATGAAAAAGGAGCCCTGGTGGCACATATGGTTAAGCACTCAACTGCTAACAGACTGGTTGGTGGTTCCAATCCACCAGGCACTCTGTGCGAGAAAGATACGGCAGTCTGCTTTGGTAAAGATTTATGGCCTTGGAAACTCAACAGGGCAGTACTACTCTGTCTTATAGGGTCAAAACAGGACTTGACGGCAATGGGTTTGGGAGGCATTCTGTCAAAATTATTATTAAAATTGAAAGTATTCATGTCAATGTAGCAGCTAAATTTCCTTATTTTGATAAACTAATATAATTCACTTTAAAAAAAAAGGTATTCTTATCATTTCAAGTTTTTAAAATCCGCTTGCAGCATACTGTAATTTAAAGCAGTAGAGGTTGCTATTAAATAACGAATTTTTAAAATTATGGCTCTTAGGTAGAGTCCAAGGCAGTGTGTTTGGTTTTATTTTGGTTTGGGAGTTCTGGTGGCGTAGTGCCTAAGGCATTTGACTGTAATCCAGAAGGCTGGCGGTTCAAACCCACCAGCTACTCCTCGGAAAGAAGGTTGGGCAATCTACTTCCATAGTGATACTGCCTCGGAAACCCTGTGTAATAGTTCTACTCTGACACATATGGGGCCACCATTAGTCAGAACTGACTCCACAGCAACTGGTTTATGTAAAAACTACTAGATAAAATTAAATGCTATTCTTGATTACAAATCTGAATTAAAAGTTTTGTCAGTTGCTATTAAAATAGAAAACAAAAAAGATATTTCAATGTGATAATCTGAGGGAAAAGAATACCTTGATTCCAGGCACATGTTACATGAGCTAATTTATAATACTGAAAATAATTTAACTCATTCTACTTTATATATTTAAAAAAAATTCTCTTCATCTCAAGGCTAAATCAGTCACCAAATCAAAGAAGTGATCATTTAAATTCTAATGAATAGAACTGGAGGTGTGCTGAATTTTTTATTATAGTTAAAAATGGAGTTCATATACTTTCTCAAATGCCTAGTTGAAAAGCTACGTGCCAGGAATTATCCTCATACAGTTAACATAATACAAAGGTCCAAAATATTGGGAAAGTATGACAAAATAAAAGAGAGAGAAGGGAACTGGAATAAGGGTGGAAAGAAACATCTGAAATGAAATTTCTTTCCCTTTTTCCAAGTCACATTCTACACTGTCGAATTTCACCCATGGTTAACTGAGTGGGTTTAAGTATGGTCCTGGGCTTTCTAACATTCTTTTACTTTAACTTATAGTAAGAAATAATAAAGTCCCAGTGTATTTTACATTACAGTCTTATACATCAAACACACAGACACCTTAAACTAAAAGTTTCATAAAACAAAACTTGCCCTTACTATTCAGTCAACTGCCATCGAGTCAGATCCAACTCCTTGGGTTTCTGAGGCAGTATCACTATAGAATTAGATTACCCACTCTTCCTTCCGAGGAGAGGCTGGTGAGTTTGAACCACCAGCCTTCTGGTTAGCAGTCAAATGCCTTAGGCACTACTCTACCAGAGCTTCTTTACTATGCACAGTACATTGATATTTCATATTCTATTTCATTAGAAATAAAATGGTTGAACATGACTTACTTATGGGGTCAAGACCTGGAGTCTAAAATCACTGGCATATACTGGAAATATAAAGTAGTGAAAGAGGAAGGAAACAGAATTCAATCTGACAATTCTAAATACATTTAACATATACTTTTGGAATAAAACTATCAGCAGTGGTGAAATTAGAGAGGCAAATTTCAGGCCAGTGTTGAGATGGGGGGAAATGGAAATACCATAGCAATCCCTATTCATCTCAATTTTATCTATCCCATTCCAAATGTATCCATTGTTCTGAGAAAGGAAAAAATGGGAAAGAAAATCTGGAATGATAAAAGAAAAGGCAAGGCAAGGAAAATAATAATGATAATAATAATTTTAACTTACTTATAGATTCACGGACTTAATTTACTAAGTATTTAGGAGTTAATACCAAGGGTTGGAATGTATGGGAAAAATTGGTGCCTTGAATGAGGAAAAGTCAAACTGAAAGAATTATTTTATCTCTTGTAATGGTAAATTAAGTTATAATTTTATAGCAGAATATAATTTGTTTTCATAATTATTTTTACATATTTTAAAAGAAGTCTAAGGGTGGAATCATCAATGAATGATTTGTGAATTAGAATTCTGCTAATTTCAAGATTAATAATTTCATTTGTCTTAAATAAGAAATTCCATCCTGATTAATATCTAGTGTCTTTGGGAAAAACAAATGAGATATAGAGCTAAAGTCTGAGATTCAATTTTGCCTCTTATTAGGAGAACTTTATCTTATCCTTTTATACTATAAATGGGTTTAAATAGATTATATGGAAGATCAAATCCAATACATATATACTAGGACCTAAAAAGATTTCTGTTTGTACTTCAATGCAAAAATTCAGCCCCACATACACTTTGAAGTCCTGTTAGTAGTAATAAGGCTTATATAATGTATGGGAAAATTTTTGTTATTGTTGAGAAAGGTAAAAAACATGGAGAATTACTTGGGAAATTTAAGTGTTAATAAACATTAGAAATGATAGGGATTTGTAAGTATGCCAAGGCAAAGATAAAAAAAAAATTAATAGAAAAAGAAAGCAGATTTTTAAAATTTTAGGATAAGAAGACTCTGATTTAAAAAAAAAAGGGCTAACAAGAGTCCAAGAAAACCTGGTGCTCCTCAGAGTTAACTGGGGAGAAGGAGAGTGTATCAGCGTCCTAAGAACCAAAGCTGGTTAAATATAGAATCATAGACTACAAAGGAAAACAAGAAAGACAAAATAAATGGAAATCAGTCTAGACTTTCAGACAGAAACAAAGAACAAGTATAATTATTAAAGGATAAGGATACTCTTTAACAGGGACATGTCACAGAAAAAAAAAATCCTACTAGTTACATGATTTTCAAAGAGAGCCAAGGACAATTTTATAGCTCATTAGAAATCTCATATAACTACCATAGAGTTAGCAGTAACACTGTTTTTTGTCTTTTTTTTTTTTTTAAGCATTACATACAGAAAATAATACTTATTATAGGAGAGGAAGAAACAAACCAGATTGGAGAAGTTTTGATGATACAATTTTTTAAACTTGAATTAATTTGAATCATCAAGGCCAAGTAACATACCCCTCCTTTCTATATTCATCTGGAAAATTGCCTGACAGATTTAAAAAAAAAAAAAAAAGAAAGCCAAATCCATTGCAGTTGTTTTTAACTCATAGTGACCCTATAGGACAGAATAGAACTGTCTCACAGGGTTTCCAAGATTGTAATCTTACAGAAGCAGCCTGCCACATCTTTCTACCATGGAGCAGTTGGTGGGTTATAAGTGCTGCCCTTTCAATTAGCAATCAAATACTACCAGGGTTCCTGACAGACAGCAAAAACTCAAATTGGTAGCATGGATTGGTGAATATTGGTAATGTCAACAAAATAAAATCCATTTGGACAATAATAGTTTACAACTTGTGATGCTCTGTTTCATGAGTTATCAAAACTTTTAAATCAGTGTTGAGATCACAGATGTGTATACAATCCAACTATTTTCAAATATTTTTGACATACTTATTTTTCTAAAACTACATAATTACAAGAAATCACTCTTGAGTTTTCCATTAAACTAATCCCCTATGGGCCTCACATTAAGTAATAACTGCCACCATACTCTGACATATGCTTATACTTCAAAGTAATTGAATTGCATTCTTTAGAAATATTTAAAAATTCAAATATTCCACTAATTTAGATTCATCTAGTTTTTAAAGTATACTTTTCTTATATGGCTCTCAAAAACTTTTATAAGATTTTGATGATTCTCTGTCACCTCAAAATATATTTGAAAGGCTAAATTCGGGGTCCATATATTTTTTTGTAAAAAAAAAAAATCTGTAAATATATAATATTGATTCCTAAGGAAATACTGAATAAAAAACTGAAATAACTGAATCCTAATGAAAGTAGCAAAGAATTACTTGATCACAAAAGAATCTAAGAAACCATTATACTCATCTAAACATTTCTACATCTCCATATCCTTATCTAAATATTCTTCAAGGCATGGTATGGGAAGAAGGGAATTTGACTATTGACTGGACCTAGGTTCTTTTCTACCTTATCACTATGAGAGTCAATATTCTAATATATAAAATAAGGACAATAATAACTACCCCACAGGGTTGTTGTAAGTAAACAAATATATATATAATGGTACTTTGAAATTACAAAGTCCTATGGGGTACGTCAGTAGGTCAATGGCTCAAACCTACCAGTTGCTCCGCTGGAGGAAGGTAAGGCAATCTACTTCCGCAAAGCCTTGGAAACCCAATGGGGGTCACTATGAGTGGTAATTGATGCTATGGCATTTTTTTTTTTTTAATAGGGTTGTGCAAACTGTTAAAGTGCTTGACTACTAACTGAAAAGTTGACAGTTCAAATCCAACCAGAGGCACCTTGGAAGAAAGGCCTGGTGATCTACTTTTTAAAGGTCATAGCCACTGAAAATCCTATGCACAATTCTCCTGAAACACATGGGGTCACCATTAGTCAGAATTAACTCTTGGCAACTTTTTTTTTAATTACATGACTGATTGCTATTTCTATTACTGTCATACCGTCCTACAGTCTCTTTAAAAAAAAAAAAAAAAAAAATCCATCCCCAACCTGAAAGTAAGCTTTCAGGTAAGTAAGCTAAGTAAGAATTTAATATGGCTGTATTCTTTAAGAGGAGCTCTGTTAGCGTAGTCCCTAAGGCACTTGACTGCTAACCAGAAGCCTGGCGGTTCAAACCCACCAGCTACTCCTCAGAAGGAAGGTTTGGCAATCTACTTCTGTAGTGATACCACCTTGGAAACCCAAGGAGGGGTCACTATGAGTTGGGTCCGACTCCATGGCAAATAACATACTCGTTAAGAGCCCAAATTGACTACTTAAAAATAATGAAACAGGGCATAGGGTAAACATCTTAAATACCTCAGAGTTCTCTTCTATGTAAATATTAAAAAGCTAAGAAATATCCTCAATTATTCTGGATTACCTAAATATTGATTGAATATTTGAATACCTAAATATTGATTAAATCTATACAAATGTAAGACTGAGCGATTCAGTAGTTATTTTTGACAATTCATGTAGATCTTCAATATTAGAAAATGATACATTTAGTTTCAGTGTTAATTAAAAGAAGGAAATTAGATTAGCATATGTGGTAGTTATGTTTGTGTGTCAACTTGGCTGAACCTGGTTGAGTGGCTGGGCAGCTGGTGGTAGTTATTCCCCATGATGAGACTGGCAATCAACTCCATGGTGGGATCTACCACAAGCAGTTGAGTAGCCGCCTTTGGGTATGTGGTCTGCGTCCCATATACAAGCAGCAGTTTTGGGAATGGTCTCTAGCATATGGCATGCTTGGGCTCTGCATATAGCGGTGTTGTTCTTCAGCAGCCTGCCATGCTCTGCCAACCTTGGGACTTACAATGGACTTGAATTAATGGCCTGCGATGAGTTTTGGTAACATTGGGACTGTGCCTTTTTACTTGTCAGCCTTGGGTTTGTCAGCCCTAGCAGCTGTCTGGCTGTAGAAACACCTCTAGCTTCAGTGGGCAAGGAGCAGGAGGTAGAGCTAGACCCCAAGGTTGAGGGGCTTTCACCCAGCTCCTGGTGCCTGGTACTTTGAACTTGGACTTCTAGCCTCCTGAACTGTAAGACAATAAACTCCGGTTTGTTCAAGCCATCCCATTTGTGGTATATTCTTGTCAGAGTGGCACTACGTAACCGGAACAGAATTTGGTACCGAGAGTGGGGTGCTGCTCTGACAGATACCTAAAATGTGAAAAGAGGAGTGGAGTGCATCCTTGACCCAAGACCTTGGCAGAGAGACCCCAGCATACAGCATGAGAGATGGCAGGAGCAGAGCCAAGAGACTGGCTTTAAACAGCAGAGCCAAGAGAGATACCAGCAGAGGAACAGCATGAAAGACGGCAGTAGCAGAGCCCAGAAACTGGCATTAAACAGCAACAGGCTCACCAGCCCATGGAGGAGAAAGCCGGGTGCCATTGGATATGCAGCTTCCTGGCGGAGTGGGTTGCCTTCAGGCGTAATTGGTAAAAAGAGGCTGGCATGAGATGGAGTAGCAGGTTGGCTGGCCCATGGAGCAAGAAGCTGAGTGCTTTTTGGGCAGGAAGTTTTCCAGCGGAGTGAATTGCCTTCGGCATTAATCGGCAGAAGCAGAGAGACGAAGGAAACGAAGCAGAGCTGCCTCAGCCTGAAAGGGTAGGACCATGGCCTTTGGGGATGGAACCACCACAGCCCCCTAGGTTTCAAAGAGCCAGGCCTTCACCAATTTGGTTCTGGAGGGTGGGGCTGCTCATTCATGTAAGTCAGTGGAACAGAGCAATAGCCACTGCCCAAGAGTGAGGGGGCGGGGCTGCCACGCCCAAAAGGGAGAGGAACAAGTCCTACCAGGCCAAGGGGGTGAGGTCGCCACTCAGAGGAACTACGGGACTGGAGGCCCTAGGAGATTCTGTACAGATGCCAAGTTGACAAGAGGTGGAATTATGGTAGTTATGTTTGTGTGTCAACTTGGCTAGATCTAGTTGAGTGGCTGGGGAGCTTGTGGTAGTTATTCCCCGTGATGAGACTGGCAATCAACTCCATGGAGGGATCTACCACAAGCAGCTGAGTAGCTGCCTTTGGGTATGCAGTCTGCTTCCTGTATACAAGCAGCAGCTTTGGGAATGGTCTCTAGCATATGGCACGCTTGGACCCTGCATGTAGCCATGTTGTTGGTCAGCAGCCTGCCATGCTCTGCCAACCTTGGGACTTACAATGGACTTGAATTAATGGCCTGCCATGTGTTTTGGTAACATCGGGACTGTGCTTTTTTACTTGTCACCCTTGGGTTTGTCAGCAGCCAGCAGCTGTCTGAGTGTAGAAACGCCTCTAGCTCCAGTGGGATGGGAGCAGGAGGCAGAGCTGGACCCCAAGGTTGAGGGGCTTTCACCCAGCCCCTAGAGCCTGGCACTTTGAACTTGGACTTCTAGCCTCCTGAACTTTAAGAGAATAAACTTCTATTTGTTCAAGCCATCCCGTTTGTGGTATATTTCTTGTCAGAGCAGTACTAGGTAACCAGAACAGCATAGTTACAGTACAAAAAAATCTGTAAAGCGCTGAATGTGAATTCATAATATCACCAAACTTGCAAATTTCTGGACTGTACCAACATCAAAATGATGAGCAAGATGAGACCTATTAATACCATTCTATACACTATGCATAAGCTTGGATGCTGCATTTTATAAATACTTAGGGGAAACCTAACTAAGATCCAAAGAAGCAACTGTAATTGTTAATGGAAAGGAGAGTCACACAATTAGTTTTATTCAAGATAACTCCATAAGCCCATGGTAATAGGTGTCTGAATGAAATTACAAATAAAAGCTATTTGGTCTTATAATTCAAGTGGAAAAATGAGGCAAAATGGTAAGAAACCTACTTTGAATTACTTAAAGAATCAAATTAAATTACTATTTCATGGTACACAAGCTTTTACACAACCTCTGTAATTCAATGTTCCTTTCTCTCAGCTGAAATCTGGTTCTCCTCTAAAAAATTCTAGAACAGGTACCGTTCCTGGTCCCACAGCCCATGTAAAGGCAGATTTAGTATCTTCTGGTGGCACAGTGCCAAAGGCATTTGACTGCTAACCAGAAAGCTGGCAGTTCAAACCCACCAGCCACTCCTCAGAAGGAAGGCTGGGCAATCTACTTCCATGGTGATACTGCTTCGAAAACCCAGGGAAGGGTCTATGAGTCGGATCCGACTCGATGGCAATGAGCTGTTTTTTTTTTTTTTTTTTTTGCTCCCAAAGCCATTTCTGGAATATCACTCATTCATTCTCATGTAAAATCTTGTCATTATCCTTTGTGATTTTATGGTCTACATAAAGGACCTCTGAATTCCTTAAACACTTCATCTGGGGAAGCTTCACATATAGTCCAGCCACCACCACCACATGGCAACATCCTGCTCTGTAACTACCTTAACAATGAAATCTTAAATGCAAACAACTCTCTGACCCCAATCTATTCTATTTTTCTTATTCAGGTATTCTAACTGAGTCATTTTCTAACTTTATTGAGAACTTCAATACCTTGTTCACTCCATGTTTTTCTAAGCTACCTGCCCTTTCCTATCTGCCAGAATGCCTTAATGAAAGGCATGCTCAAAAATCTAGCTTCATCACTGATTAGTTTCTGAGCTTGGGCAAGTTATTTAACCTGTGCTTCAGTTTCCACATTCTCTCACTCAACATATATTTCCTAAGGGCTTTTTATGTGTCAGACATTATTCTAGGTGTTGTGAGAGCAGCAAGGACCAAGACAAAATCCCCAGAGCTTGCATTTAGTTATAAAGTAAATAGCACACTTTCATGAGGCTGTTGTGAACGTTTAAATGAAATATACAACATGGAAGTGTTTACAGCAGTGCATAATACTTTTGCAAGCACTCATATATTAGCTGTTTTTACATTTCACTTTTTTACTTATCCAATTTAGATTCCCTGATGCTCTTTTTAGCAATTTCCTCATTGGATATGCCTGTATGCCAATTCCTCAGCCATCAGGGAGCTAGGCAAGACCTAAAGTAGCTAGAGATACTTTCACCCCAGGCATTGTGTGCCATAAAAACATCATTACATTCTATGTGTATTGTGTTTCAAAAAGGGTTGTAAAGCATTGCTGGCACCAATTTCCATTCCTACTGGTGACATTATACATTCATGATGGACACCATTCTTTTTGTGTGTGTGTGTGATTTGGGTGAAAGTTTACAGAGCAAATTCACTTTCCATACAGATGATCACGTACACTTTGTCTCATATTGACTACACTTTGTCTCATATTGACTACAATTTACCACAATGCAACAGCTCCCCTCCTACTTCCTCCCGATACTTACCTCTTCCCTGTGTCCCTCCCTCCATGCACTCCTGCCCCCTGAGCTGTTTCCCTGTGCATACACAGCCCTTCTATTCTCCCATGATTGAGCTCTCCAAGGAGTGTATCTATCTCAGTAAATGTTCACCTCATATGCCTGTCTTTTGTTTGGCTGGAAGCAACAGGTGTGGGTTCAATTCCAGACCTGAATGGCAGCTAGGGGCCACAGTCTCAATGGTTCCATCAAGCTCTATCAGACTAGCAAACCTGATCCCTTTTTTTTCCCCCAAATGAGTTTAGATTTTGTTCCACATAGTTCTTCCACACAATCCAGGATCTCCTATATAGATCCCCCTCCAAGTGGTTGACAGTGGTAGCAAGCACCTTCCAGTTCTGGTCTCACAGTCATATAGGCTGTGGATCGCATGGTGTACCAGTTGCTTGGACTAATTGTTTCCATAAATCTTTGGTTTTCTTCATTCTTCTTTGCTCTGGATGAGGAGAGACCATCGTCGCATCTAGATGGCTGCTTGCAAGCTTTTAAGATCCCAGTCACCACTCAGCAAAGTAGAAGGTAGAACAATGTTTTGTGTAGTATGTTATGCCAATTGAGCTTAATGTCCCCTGCGACTATGGTCCTGAGCCCACAGGTCCAACTACTCTCTCTGTCGGGGTACCTGGCTGTGGCCAAGAAGTGACTACAACCTTGTCCCTTGTCAGCTCTACTATACACCTGGGAATTCTTACAGAACATAGCAATACACTTGTAGAAACACTGTCTGTGAACCCTATACATGGTCTTGAGCACACTAACCCCTGCACAGACATACCTAACAGTTCAGCCTGTCCACCCATCTATCTACCCATATATTCATGTTTGTCTTCACTGACACTGTAGTACTGTATGTCCACGGTGGATACCATTCTTAGATCAATCCAATTATCAATGTTGTGCCCACACCTGAGTGCTGTGAAAGATTTGTACCATGATACATTCAAGGTCACTTAAGTCAAATGATCCTTCATCACTGCCAGAAAACGCCATTATTTCCAGCTCTATCTCCCATCTTCTACAAGTGCTATTTCAAACTTCCCTTCTCCTCTCTAATTTTTGAGTCCTTCAGATCTCAACTAAGATGCCTCTTCCATTAAGAATATTCCTAAGCCCCAAAGTCTATGTTATTTGTCCCTTTTATGGCTTCCCATATACCAGGCACTTGTAGTATTTCACTTCATGTTATTGGCTATATATCTTTCTGTACTTCCACTAAACAGCAAGCACTAAAATGGCAGGGGCCATGTCATCTTTCTAAGAGATTTCAGAACTCCTTTCTAGATCTTGACATTTCCATTCCTTCCCAGTGATGTAAAGCACTTCACTTACCACCTAAAATACATGTAACAATAGAAGACTAAAAGATTAACTAAGATGCTTTTTGAAGGCTAGCTGGCTTTAAGATACAAAACAAACACACCTATTCCACTCTTACAAATATGAGTATGTTATTCTGGCATCAAGAAGTAGTGTTTACAGGCAAATTAAAGTTCATTTTAAATTAAAAGCAAAATGTGGAATATCTTAACAGCTAAAACATGTATAAGCTATCATATACCCGATACAAAATTAAAACAAAACCAGTCTTCATTTTCTTAATACCGTATCTGTTTTGTGAAACTGAAAAGTAAACTCTTTTCCCTTTCACAGACATTACAACAAACACAGAGATTAGATAAAAATAAAATAAACAGAAGATGAAATTTATCATACCTCTACATCTAAAACACTTCGAGGCTGAGCTTGGCATAGCATATTTAATAACTGTAAAATTAATTCTTCAACATACTGAAGAGCATCATCATTAGACTCAAGTGTAGGATGAACTTGCCCCTGGACCTGTAAATAAAAAACAAAGTAATTAAAATGTGGGCTTATTTTACCTCAATTAAACAAACAAACAAACAAAATTTTAAATGTGGGTTTGAACTCAAGAACATGGTTGGTGCAGCCTACAAATACAGATTTAAAAGTTATCGACTCAGAAGTCAGAAATTCTAAACCTTTCTTTCCCAGTCACATGTACCGAACATGCTCCTAGAGATGCCAGTAGCTATTTGCATAATTTCAGTATTTTATTTTAAACCATGGTTACTCTGAGGTGGGGGAATGGAGAGAGAGAGGCTGAGGTGGGAACAAAGGATGCCATATATATGGTTTTTTGCCAGGAACTAGTAGTAGTTAGGACTTTTATTCAACAAATGGCTTGGGCAAAAATGACGTCCTACAGGGGTGCAGTGGTTAAAGGGCTCAGCTGTTAACCAGAAGATTCCAATCCACCAGGCTCACCGTGGGAGAAGGACGTGACATTCTGCTTCAATAAAGATTCAAAAAAAAAAAAAACCCAACTCCCTGCCATTGAGTTGATTTCAACTCATAGTGACCCCCTTTGGGTTTCCAAGGCAGTAAATCTTTACAGAAATAGATTGCCCAGTCTTCTTTCTGTCAAGTAGCTGGTGGGTTTGAATCGCCAACCTTCTGGTTAGTATTCAAAGGCCATAGGCTCCTAAGCTCTATAAAGATTACAGCCTTGGAAACATTATGGAGCAGTTCTACTCTGTCCTTTCAGGGTCGCTATGAGTTGGAATTGACTCAATGGCAGTGAGTTTGGTTTTGGCATAGTGCCTAAGGCATTTGACTGCTAACCAGAAGGCTGGCGGTTCAAACCAACCAGCCACTCCTCAGAAGGAAGGTTGGGCAATCTACTTCTGTAGACATACTGCCTCGGAAACCCAAGGAGGGATCTCTATGAGTTAGAACCAACTCGATAGCAGTGAGTTTGGTTTTTATTTTTGGGGTCTGTGTGCGGGGGTGCTGTACCTTGTTTAACTCTTTATTTCCTACTAGATGATAAAATCCAAGAGACACGTCTCATTTTGTTCATCTAGCATTGTGCAAAGCACAGAGTACAAGCCTGATAAATACAAAGCCACCCTTACCAAAATACACAAAATAGGCATTTTGACAATTTGTGATTTTGTGTCTATACTTTAGGAAGGTAACTTAGCAGTTACTCATCAGTAACTGCTAATAATCTTTCCTTTTCTTCTTGATCATTTCATTGAAGGCATAACCAGCATAATAGTCTTTACTTGCACATCTTTGTAACTCATTATAGTTCAAAACTGTTCCCCACTAAATAACTGGCAGGAGGAACAGCCTCCAGGTGATAAACAGTGAATGTTTCAAAACATGCTCTACTCTTGAAAGGGTGGTAAAGCACTCTTTAGATGAAAGTGCACAGTGCTCACCAGCCAAGAGCATTCAATATTCATTAGCTGAGAGGGCATAATAGCCTCAGTGTAGGGTGAAATGCCTATAAACAGTATATTATATAATGAAATTTTTAAAGGACATACACATACTTTTTAACGGAAAATATTTTTAGAGGCAAATAGTATTATAACCATTCAGAGCTGTGTGAGGAAGTACTTCCTAAAGTACGGAGTTTTAAGTAAATTATAAGTTTATAGATGAAAAAACTGAGCCCTAGAAAGCTTAAATCATTTGCCAAGCACTTTTGAGCCAATTTGGTACACCAATTACCAACTTGATTGTGATATATCTGTTTACAAATCTCCATACCTGATTAGATGACTGAATAGTTGTGCAGTTAAATAATGCATAGAGTTTGGACTGGTGTTTTTGCCATTGTTAGGTACCATCAAGTCGTCTCTGACTCATAGCGACCCAACGTACACAGAACGAAACACTGCCCGGTCCTGCGCCAGCTACGTGATCCCTGCTAACCTTGACCCCATCGCCACAGCCACTGTGTCAATCCATCTTGTTGAGGGCCTTCCCCTTCTTTGTCGACCCTCCACCTCACCAAACATGACATCCTTCTCCAGGTAATGGTTCATTCTGGCAACATGACCAAACTAGATGAGACGATGTCTGGCCATTCTCACTTTCAAAAGGAGCATTCCGGCTGCACTTCCTCCAGGACTGATTTATTAGTTCTTTTAGCGGTCCATGGTACTTTCAGCATTCTCTGCCAGCACCACATCTCAAAAGCATCAATTCTTCTTTATTCATTGTCCAGCTCTCACACGCATATGAGGCGAAAATATCATGGCTTGTGTCAGGTGCACCTTAGTCCTCAAGGAGACATCTATGTTCCTCAGCACTTGAAAGAGGTCCCTTGAAGCCGACTTGCCCAGTGCTACACACGGCATCTGATGTCCTGACTGCTGCTTCCATTGGCATCGATTGCAGAATCAAGGAATGTGAAGTCTTTGATAACTTCAATCTTTTCTCCATTTATCATGATGCTGCTTATAGGTCCAGTTGTGAGAATTTTTGTTTTCTTTATAATGAGATGTAATCCATACTGCAGATTGTATTCTTCAATCTTTATCAGTAATTGGTTCAGGTCATCCTCACTTTCAGCAAGCAAAGTTGTGTCGTCAGCTTATCACAGGCTGTTAATGAGCCTTCTTCCAATCCTGACACCACATTCTTCTTAATATACTCCAGTTTCTCAGGTTATTTGCTCAGCATATAGATTGAATAAGTATGGTGGAAGGATACAACCCTGACACACTCCCTTCTTGATATTAACCCATATAGTGTCCCCTTGTTGTGTTCAAATAACAGCCTCCTGGTCTATATACAGGTTATTCATGAGTACAATTAAGTTGTTTGGAATTCTCACTCTTCTCAATGTTATCCACAATTTGTTATGATCCACACAACAAATGCTTTTGCACAGTCGAAAAAACACAAGTAAACATTTTTCTGGTATTCTTTGCTTTCAGCCAAGATCCATCTGACATCAGCAATGATATGCCTTGTTCCATGTCCTCTTCCGAATCCAGCCTGTACCTCTGGAAGTTCTCTGTCAATATACTGCTGCAACCATTTTTGAATTATCTTCAGTAAGATTTTACTTGTGTGTGATATTAATGATATTGTTTGA